>NC_092817.1:110559240-110721740 GCF_023375885.2 Dermacentor andersoni
AATGAAACACCGCGTGACCATTGATCGATGCCTCCAAGCCAAGGCTCGTCGATGTGCCGTGCTACGATATTATGCGGCTCCGTCACGTTGACCTGCCACTGACACCGTGATCGACGAATAGTCTTGCGAGCACGTCTTGCGCCAAGTTACATAACTGATAAGATAGCCTTTCTGCTGCGGTCCGTTCATCAATGTTTATGCATATGGATTCTACAACTCCTTGATGAGTTGTGAGAGTCGAACACGTAATTAATACAATAGTCAGCGCATCTGATTAATTTACAAGCAAGCCAAGCAAGCGCAATTAAATACAGCGGCGATACAGTAGCAATCGCTGCAAAATCGACGCAGCAGTAAATAACGCGGCAGTACAAACACAGCATCAGTGAAGCAACCGGTGGTTAGTTATTTTCAGTGACGATGCCAAAAAAGTGTGCTCCTAATGTAATTCTAAAAAATCCACCATATTTTATGCTTATTATTAAGTTTGGAATTAGTGAGCATGACAGTTTTTTGGCAGCGTAAAAGTTAATTGAAAGAGCTCATAGTAATTCGTTACCCTATAGCACGAATTCCAATTCGTGCATACGAGATACAAGCGTTTTGAAGCATTCGCGATACTGTGATTTTATGGCTGAACAGCGCATGAGCGTATGGAGCGATTCAAACACCAGTAAGTTTTATATAAGTTCTGGACGGCTTGTTTTGCTGGTGAAACATTTGGCAATGAACAGGTTAATCGATCGGATGTTTTTTGGAGGAAATGAACAATGTGATGCAAAATGCTTTAGGCGATTTGTATTACAGGAAGCAAGGCTGAAGCATATGTTCGGCCGTAGAAATCGATAGCGTAAATTCGCTGGAAATGAACTGAGCAATGATCTAGCGTCGAAGGGTGAAATACGCCATAGTTCGCGGACTCTTATTGACATGACCTGTTATATATATCTGGGAAGGTTACATATGTGCACCGGTGCCACACTCGGTTAGTGTTTAATGTTAGATTAAGATGTTCGCCGATATAGACGCTGAGTAAATGTCAGCCCGTTCGACGATCAATATTTCTCTTGATATGAAGGAGCGTGTTCTTAGTGAAAAATATAAAGCAATTGCTTTGGTATCCGTTTGGGACTAATGTGTGCCGTTTCTCTCCTTTCTATCGCTATGTATCCATTGTATATATATTTTCATATCAAACAATAATTATAATATACTGTGTTTATAAGGCAACAAGGAATCCCGTATGATTGTTCTCTTGGCTATATCATGCAAGTTTGGTTTTTGCAGTGTGTATGGAAGTATTTTACGTTTGAAAAACCTATTTTAATACTCATGATACTGTTTAGTACTGAAGCAATTAACGTCGATGCTGTTAGAGTCATGCTCAGGATGAAAACGCATCGAAAGCTGGCCGCTATAATGATATGCAGTCACGTGTTCTATTTTGAGTATTTGTTTGGTGTTTCAGCCGTCACTAACCACGTCCAAGCACCATCTTGAGTGATATTTGAAGTTTGATTCAATTACAATAAGATTCAATTGAATTTAATAGACAGTTGCCATTAAACTAAAAGCTATGATCTCGTCGGAAATGATAGCCTGCTGCTGTCCCTTTTTTTTATTTTTTTTATCAATACCCATGTCTCTGCAGAGAAGTTTCTTCCTTTCTGTAAATTTTCCCCATCTCATATTTCTCTAGGGACAGAGAGTACTACAAAGAGATATCGAAGGACACACTTGCCAACGTAAGTAGCACTCAGTCGTGCTTTCCAGCACTGTTTTCCGGTTCTGAATTCACATTTGCATTATGAGCTGGCCCCGGTGCCTACCTTACGGTGCTTTGATCTCCACATGGCGCTCCTCTAGGACATCTTGTTTATTTCAGGCCCACGGGCACTTCACAACATAGCTTTCCAATCATTCCTTGACTTCGTGGAGGGCACGGACCTTTCCGTCCGAGTGTAGGTCTACACGGGCCTTAGACCCACACTGAAAGGCGGTACTGGATAAATACTCACTCACTTCGTCCATGTTCTCACTTAGCCATCAAACCGTTCATGCGATGTACTCTTTCCCTTTCAACCCTCCATCTTTAACCCGTACTTTTTCTGCACTGTCCTATTGAGGCTATGAAAAAGTCCCGAAGGAACCAGGGGCCAAATTTAGAAACATTTTCGTTCGTAAATGCTATCTGTCATTTGCCGGCTGCCTTCTATAACATTATGTACGGCATCACGAGGGGCTGGCGTTCTCTCTTATTTCTAGCGTAACATTTCTAGCGTAAGAACTTCTTGTGAACTCTGGCTTGGAAACGCATCTTTGGCGGAATGCCGCTCCGAGTTTATGTCTGTAATGCCAGCAGGAGGAGGTTGCGGACGTAGGCAAACAATTAATGATCACCCGAATGGTGCTTCTTTTTATGCGTTGCATATTGCAATCACTCAGTTCAGCCCTTGGGCGCGGCCGGGCAGCCACCATTGGGGGTATGAGCCATAGTTTTATGCGTTGCATATTGCAATCACTCAGTTCAGCCCTTGGGCGCGGCCGGGCAGCCATCATTGACCTTTAGCGCAACCACGTGACGTGACGTCACGACAGCCGGAGGAAAAGCTGGGCCCCAACACAATATGCAACGCATTCTTGGCTTAACCAAGCTAAGCCTGGCCAATTTTATTTTTCGTCTTCCTTAAGTTTAACCACATTGATCCATGCCTGGCGCATTGCATATCCTCAAGGGCGTCGAGCGCCGTGGCATCTTGGTGCCTGAGAAATCTGCTCCGTTGGAGTTTGCAAGGTCGCACACACGTCTGCTGGGTCGCTCGAGTCTGTCGGTTGTAATAAAGAGGGAAGTGGCACTTGATCTCGGGGTCTGCATGGCGGGTGCGCGAAAGGAAGAGGAAGTAAACAGGAATTCTGGCGGATGACCGGCTGTCGGTTTCTTTACAGTGGTGCTGTCTACAAAGAACCATTCATAAGGTGAAACATCCTTAAGTGCAGTCCTCGTGAGTCTTCGCCGTTCCGGTTCCCTCCTGCCAGGGAACTCTGTCCAAGCTTCCATTTATTTATTTATTTATTTATTTATTTATTTATTTATTTATTTATTTATTTAGCATACCCTAAGGGCCAAAGTCATTAGAGAGGGGAGTAGGTTATATGAGAAACAGAATATATACGTATATCAGAAAGAAATCAACAAGCACATGGAATTCTAATTATAATATATTAGCTACGGCGTTCTTGAACAGGAGGTGATTTGTGATGGAGGTTACATGCGGATGAAGGCGATTCCATTCTCCTGTTGTCTGCGGTAAGAATTATTCAAAAAAAAAAGGGTCAGTTAGGCAGAAAGGAATTTGAACTTTTTGTGCGTGATCCAAGCGAGATGAAACATACTGATGAGACGACACAAACTCATTGCGAAGCTGAGTGTGATGAAATGTGGCGTGAAAGAGGCTCAAACGAAATAACTTACGACGGTTTGCAAGGAATGATAGGTCGAGACTTGATTTCATCTCAGATATGCTTGCCGTTCTGTCGTACTTAGAAATAATGAAAAGCGTAGAGTTATATGGAACCATTTCTAGTGGACGAATAAAAGTTTTCGTGGCTTGGATCCCAGACGGAGGCAGCATATTCTAGTTTCGAGTGAATGAGCGTTTTGTGCAGGAGCAATTTTATGGATGGAGGTAATTGCGCGAAGTTACGACGGAGGTAGCCCAAAATTTGATTGGCATTGCTAATCATATACGACATGTGGTCTGCCCAAGAGAGGCTTGTTGTAATGTGAATACCAAGGTGTTTGTATGCGAACACAGTCTCCAAAACAGTATTAGCGATATGGTAAATGGACGAAATAGATGATGTTCTAGATATACTCACACATTTGCATTTCCTTATGTTCCATCATATATATGTGTTGCACCATTGGTTAATAGCATGAAGGTCAGATTGAAAGGCGCCAGTATCATCAGCGCAAGTTATTTCTCGATAGAGAACACAATCATCGACAAATGTGTTAGTGTACGAGGTAATGCACGAAGGTAATTTATTAATTTAAATAAGAAATAATAAGGGCCTAGTGCCGTCCCTTGAATGATTCCAGATCGAACAGAAGTTGTCTCTGAACTTACGTTATTAACAGACACAAACTGCGAATAGTTAGTAAGGAAGATTTCTAGCCAATAGAACAGTTTAGAGTCTATGTTAAGCTGGCGTGGTTTGTAGAGAAACAGTTTATGGTATACCTTGTCAAACGCTTTAGAAGAGTTTAGAAAAATATTGTCATTTAGAAAAGAACGATCAAGGAAGAAATGAAGTTTGTGAGCGAAATGTATCAGTTGGGTTTCACAAGAATATATTTGCGAAAATCTATGTTGTAATGGCGAAAAAATGAATTTGATTCGAGAAAGTTGGCAAGTGTGAAAATAGAATATGCTGGAATATTTTGCAAGAAATTTTTGTGAGAGAAATGGGCAATTAATTTAATGGTGACTGCTCGTTACTTGACTTGAAAAGGGAAAAAAAACCTTCCCTGTCTTCCATCAAGCCGGGAAAGATCCCGTGTCAAATGATTGCTGAAATAGCTTAGTTAAAATAATTGATGAATGCACAATTTTTTCTTTCAATAACTTTGTGTTAACTTCATCCCACCCAGGTGAAGACGAAAGTTTTAATTTGTTAATTACATTTTCAATGCCGCTAGAATTAATAATTATAGGAAACATAATGGTGTAGTCGGAGTATGAAAATTCTGGCAGTGAGACATTTTGGTCGTCTGAAAAGTTGCGCGAAAAAAACGGTATTGAGCACGAGTGCGTTCTTAGATGGCAGCACCAGATTTGTCGATAAGGCCTAGTTTTAGTTTTAAACTTAGTTTTGAACAAAACGCCCCGGCAAGTCATTGTTCTTGTTTTCCAGATTAATCGCATCGGCTCGGCGCTTTCATGACCAACTTCTCTGTCGATATGTCTGCACAGCGCAATAGCGTTCTAAGCATAGGACACAACAGAGGCCCGCTTATATCTAAAGTATATAGTTCTGGCGGTTTCACAAAAAAAGCTTAGTTGAAGTCAGCGCCTGTGTTGTGTCCTTCTTCTGTCCTCGTCTTTTGCGTTGTGCAGACATGTCGATATTGAATCTCCAACTCGCCCAAGCTTCCACTTTATCAACCTCACTGTCCCAACTCACGTTGTTGTTGTTGTTGTTGTTGTTGTTGTTGTTGTTGTTTGAAATGGCACTCAACGATCATAGGGCGCGAGAGCCTTGATATTCCGTCTATTTATTGAAGGCTGCAACTTTCACATTTCTCATAATAGCTCCATAACTTTCGTCCTACTCCTTTTTATATCAATTTTTATTTTCAGTTCATGGGCAAGCACGAAGACTTGCGCAAGAGGTGAGATAATCTATGTCTTCGCTGTCTGTTTTAGACGTATTCGTGAGACAGCGACAGTGCATCTGCTGTTCAATTAGCAATATCCACAAGATATTTTTAAGTTTGATATGTTAAAAAATCCACTTGCCATTCCGACCCTTTGAAGGTGGCTTTCCGGGGATGCGGTTGCAAAACCACCACTACATCTGCTGAAGGGGGGGGAGAAGGTTTACAATGCTTTATTGATGGTTCAGGTGCTTGTTTTCAGCTTGTTCTTTATTGAAACATATGCTGTTCAATGTGTTGTATGGGTGATCTGAATGAATGCATGCATTTTTCGCTTAACTTTGCTGAGCGCTTGTAGGCTCTTCCTTTCGGGGGTGTGAGCCGTTGCATTTTTTGCTTGCTTACGTGGCTTTGAGCTATTGCTGCTAACTATAAAAGCTTGTTTTAAGCTTGCTCTTTATTCAAACGTACGCTGTTCTGTACGTTGTATGCGTGGTTCCAATGAATGTTTGCACTATTCGCCTCCCTTTGCTGAATGCCTGTAGCCTCTGCCTTACGAGGGGGATGAGCCATTACTGATGATGACAACTTTTTGTTCACGGGCGGACACGAAAAATGCCGACCACCGAAAGGCTAGCAGCTTCACTGTAAGCAATGTGAATGTAGGATGGGACAAATAACATACAGTGAGCCTGTTTCTACGGTGCTTCTCTCAGCAGCATTGATGCTCGCCGTGTACGTCTTCGCGCTGTTATCGCCACGGAATTACGTATCTATATCTGCTCGCATGCTCACAGCCTCGTACTTTCCGTTTCAGGCTTCTGACCAAGGTTACTGTGTACTACCACACCCTTACGTCTGAGAACGCCTTCGCGGTTCCCCTGTATGACGTACGTATACCTTTGCAGCACTCGCGGATGTCACTCATATTAAAGTTGTGGCTGTATAGGGCTAACAAAGATATATGACTGAAAATGTCAGCCCGCTCACGCTGCTTACCATAACAACCACGAATGTACGCAGTATACTATGACTGCACCGCTTCAATCTTGCTCTCCAGGCCACGGCGTTTTCATAGAACCGCCGCCATTTCTGGTCGGGTCGTCAGCGGTTTCTTGGGTTGTCTATTGCTATTACTAACCAGCCTGACAACGTTCTGAAATGGCTTTCAGTGATCAGTATTAACGAGCGACTTCAATATGTGGCATTTTGGGCTATAAAATACATTGGAGCAAAAAGTAGACGTGACAATGTTCCCTGCCTGCAAGCAACACTTGGGAAGGGTGCGCAACACATTCACAATCTCGGATGAAGCCGAAATTTTGAACCACTGTGTGAACGCAATATACGTGGCTACCTCATGGAGCGTACATAGGGCGTATTTTCGGCTGGCGTCGCCCAGCGCAGGTACGTTCATTTTACGCTGCGTGATGGTCCCGCTGTGATACACGCCGAAATTTGTTCCGTGCGATAGCCGCATGCTACAGCGGATATTCCACTGCAGAAGTTTCGAACGTGACAACAGCGTGGTTAAAGCGCGGCGTACAATGAACGCGCCGAGGCCGGACGACAGCCCGCCGAAAATACGCGGAAAGTTTTATTTCATGTGTCTGCTGCTTTGCTTTGTTCTTTTGTGGTTTGTTCCAAGCACAGGCTGCAGAAAGAGCGGTGACTCTGGTGGCTCTTTGTGAGTCACCTTCTCCCCTACACAGGGAAACAGCGTGCTCAACAATTTTGGACGCATCAACGGAATCTACCTCGGCGTGTCTTTTCTTGTACTGTTGCGCCTTCTGGACACTGTGGTCAGGGGGATCCACTTCCACAGGGACGGGACTTTCACCTGCTACGACGACCCGAACGATAACGCCTAGGTCACCGCAAGACATGGTGATGGGAATGGAGCGGCCTGAGAGTATGCAGGACACAGGCCCATTATAAGTAACGTCGCTTAAGGGAAACGTTTGTTACGTCTGGCTGAGAATCCGGTGCTTCGTATCTTTAAAGATACGGTGCTGGAGTTTAAAACAAACTGCAACAGTCTTCGGCAGTCGCTGCGACCCAATCCCGAGCATTTCTTAGTGTACTGCTAGATCAAGCTACCGTCCCATGTCGCCACTTTAACGACGAGCAACGTCACGTTGAAGCAAAGTCGAAGCCAATTATAGCAAAGGTTCAATTCCCTCGATTGTCGAGGATCGCAGTGTAACACATAGTCGCAGTCTCACTGTGCTTTTGGTTGTTGCCTTATTGTCTATGTTGTTGCTGTTGTCGCTGTTGTTGTTGTTTTGCCACGAATGTATAAGATAATGTCATCTAATAAAGCCTTCAATTGTCAAATGTCGGTTGTATGGTTTATTTCATCAGAATGTTTTGGCATATACTTTCAAGAGTGTTTTCAGAGTACCGGAAAGTACTCCGATGTACACAATATCATCCGAGTACGGGATATCATCCCCCACAGCACAACTGGGATGACATCATGTGATGCCGTATTGAACCAAAGCGAGCAATAGAAACGTGTGTTGTTAGGAACAACTGCGCATTCCTATTGATCCGCTGGTGTAAGGCCATAATAACTGCGAAGGCATTTTTCAGCTTGCTTGCTTGCTTGCTTGCTTGCTTGCTTGCTTGCTAGCTTGCTTTTCTCTTTTCGAAAAGAATAGTAATATGTAGAAAGACATTTTTCAAACCATTATGGATGAGGGCAGTTTCGCAAAATTCTTCCACTAGCGCTTCAGTCCCCGAGTGATACGTCCCCCGGTTTCCCGGTATATGCGCGCTGTGGGGGGCGATAGCGCAAGATTGAAAACGTAAAAAAAAAAAGAGAGAGACATTGCTCCTTGCGTGCAGTAATATCAGCTGGTTGAATTGTTTTTGTTCAATAGCTAGACGAACGCGAAAGCAGTCTACACTAAAGCCCAAGGCACATTTGAGGAATTGACGCTATTCATTTCTGTGTATAACATGTACACAAACTCGTACAGTAAACACACCACACAACAGACGCACGAGAGTACGAAAGCTACAAAAAAAAAAAGCTTATATCTAAAAAATAAAAAAGCGCCTAATCCAGGAGCGTGGCGTCTTTACGCACACCTTAGCTGTGCGTGTGTGTTGTACAATGATTACTTCTTCCAAGTAACTATTCCACGAAATCGCAGACATTCGACTCACTGTGTAGGAGTAACCAGAAAATCAGAGCAGGGCTCGCAGGCCTAAGTATTCACGATTGCGGTACCGCGAAACAAAACGCCTCAGTAGACTTATACTCTGGAGTAACTGAATGTTATGCAAAGTTCTCCCAGTAACGCAGGCGTTCAACCTGGAAGCGTGTTGACGTTACCGCCAAGTTTTTGTATTGCAATGAAAAGAATAAAGAAAGACATACTGACACGTCAGCGCAACACTCACTGTCAGGCCACACAGAGCTGTAAGTACACCACTTCATTTCGGCCCCCTCGATAATAGCTTGTTCGAAGGTGCCTCATGCACTGTGAGTGGTGATGGGTGGAAGAAAAAAAAAAGAGCGTGGAAGATAGAGGCTATGGAGTGAGAGTTTGAGGCACAAAAAAAAAACGCAATAACTATTTTGCTAGATGGTGTGTACCTCAACCACAACGGTGCGTCTCGCGCTCACCACGGCAGGGCCGCACTTCAGATTTTCCCTCTTTAGCATCGGTAAATAATACGGATCTCGTGACAGCTATATATACTCGACTCGAGATCGCGAGCTCGATGCCGATCGGGGCCTCTGCATTCCAGCGAAGGTGGAATGAAAAAAAAATCGCTTGTGTGTACCGGGCTTTGTGTGCACGTTAAAGAACTCCACGTGATCGAAATTATTCCGGAGGCACCAGGAAACCAGAAATCGTCGTACTGCCGCATGCATCTCCCGAGACACCGCACATGACGGTTACCGCCCTTGTTCGAGTAGGACTCTTGGCACAGCATACTGTTTCATAAGCCACCCGAGCCTGAAGCTACCTGCTCGTGAATTAGTCGAGGTACACTTTGGTTGCTTTAGGTTACCACTTAATTTTTTATTCGTTTATTTGTGCATTATTAGTGCTATGTTATACCGACGACACATGAATTTGGTCCACTTTTGTAGGTAACCAGGTATGAAACCGTAAAATATATTGTTGTAATACCTCAGGTTATCAATGAAGCGAGTCAACTCATGTTCTGTGCTGTAGCTAGACTTATTTGCTTTGAGCTCACACATCTTTAACGCTTTTGCCTCCCGAGTTATGTGTGAAAAATGTTTCCAAAGTGCGAACACTTTCTAAGTGAATCGGCAAATTAAATAAATGACCGAAGTACACTCAGAGTAATATATTCATCTTCATAATACCCAAAAAATATGTAACTATAGAGACAGTTGGCCTCACTAGACTGCTTGAAGTTGGCTTCTTGAGCGCCAGTAAAAAAAAAACGTGAACCTCCCAAAGACAACTTCTATGGCCTGTGAGAGTTGTTATGAAATCTACTGTCACGTAGAATCGGATTTAGTCATGTAGGAAGATCCTAGTACGGCACACATCAAACCAAACATCACAAGGAGCACCATTCCAGTCTTGCCAACGTGTATGCGTTTCCTTCGCGACATTTGGTGGGAGGTGCTGGACTTATTGCAAACCTGGAACTCCGAAGCCGGACGATCCCTATCACATCTCCCATGCCTGAGGAGACTAGTCCTACCGCGCCACCCGTGGCACCGCCTCCAGTCGTCTGTCCTGGCGCGCCACGCCAACGGGATCCTCCCATATTCAATGGCACTGACGATCATGACGTAGAGGACTGGCTGTCATCATACAACCGAGTGAGTGCCCACAACAAATGGTCTGAAGCTGACAAGCTTGGCTACGTCCCATTCTACCTTTCCGGGGTCGCCCATCTTTGGTTCCGCAACCATGAGGTTGACTTTTCCACCTGGACAGCATTCCGTACGGCACTTCAAGAAGTATTCGGTCGCCCTGCTGTGCGCAAACTTCGGGCTGAACAACAGCTTCGCTGTCGTGCCCAACAAGAGGGCGAAACTTTTACCAGCTACATTGAAGTTGTAGTTGACATCTGCCGGCGTATAGACCCAGATATGACCGAAGATGCCAAGGTCAAGAACATCTTGAAAGGCATAGAAGATGACGCCTTCCAAATGCTCTTGGCAAGGAATCCTCAGACGGTCAACGACATCATAACGCTTTGCCAGAGCTATGAGGAGCTGCGCAAACAACGGCTTTCTACGCGCCAAGCACTCGCTCCGGACGTCGCGCTTTCAGCTCTGAGTGATGGTGTCACTTCTATTCCTTGCAGTTCAGAAATTTTCGACAGAATCAAGCAATTTGTACGAGAAGTGGCGCGCCAACTCTCTCTTCTGCCAGTCGCTCCAGCCTCAGAGCCGCGCTTGTCTCCAGATCTCCGTCACATGATACAAGAACAAGTCGCTAACGCAGTACCACTTGCTCATCAACCGCCTCCTACGCCTGTGCCACTTACGTACGCTGCCGTTGTCGCTAATCCAAGGCCTCCGTCTGCAGGTAATCAATCCAGACTTACCAGCGCCTTTCCTTCACCTCCGCAAGCAGCTCCAGCATATTCTCCTGCCCCCCCAAGCAGCTACTGGCCGCCACAGCAGCCCGTGCGCCCACCTCGCCAATATTTCCAACAGTCTCCGCCCGCTGTTCTCAATCCATGGCGCACCCATGACAATCGGCCTATCTGTTATTCGTGCGGCCTACCTGGGCATGTAGCACGGCTTTGCCGCCGGCGTGGATGGTATCCTTCGGATTCTCCGAGGGCACAAAGTAACGGTTTCGACTCTCCGTCCCGTTCTGCTACTGCCGCTCAGCCCTTCGAAGCCTCGTCTCCTCTTTCCCGACCCTTCAATACCCGTCGGTCTCCGTCTCCCCGTCGGCGTTCTCTGTCGCCGCTTATCCGTCGTCCTGAAGCTATCCGAGAGGAAAACTAAGCACCGCAGTTCCGGAGGCAAGAACTGCGATCTCAGCGAACTCCTCAAGACCTCATTTATTTCCTGCGAACGTCCTTGAAGTTTATGCAGAAGACATTGCCGTTCATGCGCTTGTAGACACGGGAGCAGCAATATCAGTGATGTCGGACCAGCTTCGTCTTTCCCTTAGAAAAGTCGCGACGACTTATTCAGCCATTTCATTACGTACAGCAAGCGCTGCGCCGATTGAACCCTTAGGGAAGTGTACCGTGCGTGTTGTTATATGTGGCGCTTTATACCATATTGAGTTCGTTGTTCTGCCTCGCTGCTCCCATGCCATGATTTTAGGATGGGACTTTCTGTCCTCTCATCATGCCGTTATGGATTGTGCCCGTGCTGAACTCGTGCTGTCGCCATTCAGCACCAACGTTCTTGAAGATACTGATGACACTTCCGGTCGTGTGTTCGTCAGCGCCGACACCGAGATTCCTCCATACTCTGCCGCACTTGTACCCGTCTCCTGCGTTGGGTTGTCCGACTCCACAGTTCTTTTCACGCCATCCAAGCTTGTTGCTCGCCGCCATCCTTTCTTGCTTCCTTTTGCCCTTCTTGCCATTCGACAAGGTTCGAGCGCACTGTTTCCTTGCCCTGCTAGCCTGCTCCACAATGAATGTCTTGGTTATGCCGACTAAATCGAACCAAGCTTCCTTTACGATGTGCCTGACGACCCGGCTTCTCCTCCGGTTGACGCTCTGGCCCTTCCTCCATACTCTGCCGCACTTGTACCCGTCTCCTGCGTTGGGTTGTCCGACTCCACAGTTCTTTTCACGCCGTCCAAGCTTGTTGCTCGCCGTCATCCTTTCTTGCTTCCTTTTGCCCTTCTTGCCATTCGACAAGGTTCGAGCGCACTGTTTCCTTGCCCTGCTAGCCTGCTCCACAATGAGTGTCTTGGTTATGCCGACAAAATCTAACCAAGCTTCCTTTACGATGTGCCTGACGACCCGGCTTCTCCTCCGGTTGACGCTCTGGCCCTTCCTCCATACTCTGCCGCACTTGTACCCGTCTCCTGCGTTGGGTTGTCCGACTCCACAGTTCTTTTCACGCCGTCCAAGCTTGTTGCTCGCCGTCATCCTTTCTTGCTTCCTTTTGCCCTTCTTGCCATTCGACAAGGTTCGAGCGCACTGTTTCCTTGCCCTGCTAGCCTGCTCCACAATGAGTGTCTTGGTTATGCCGACGAAATCGAACCAAGCTTCCTTTACGATGTGCCTGACGACCCGGCTTCTCCTCCGGTTGACGCTCTGGCCCTTCAAGTTTCTCCTCCCACGCCGCCGTGTGACCCAACATTTTACCAGTGTATTGATCCCAACCTCACTCCAGCGCAGCACGCCCAGATCGTCCATCTTCTAGACCGCTTTCGCACGTCATTCGACCTACAACAATCTCGCTTAGGCCGTACTTCCACTGTTGTCCATCACATCGACACCGGCAACCATGCGCCTTTACGCCACAGGCCGTATCGTGTATCCGCCACGGAGCGTAGCGTGATCGCTGAGCAAGTTGCAGACATGCTCCAACGCGGTGTCATACAACCTTCGCACAGTCCCTGGGCTTCTCCTGTAGTGCTGGTAAAAAAGAAAGATGGCACAATTCGCTTTTGCGTGGACTACCGGCGACTTAATAAGATCACACGCAAGGACGTTTATCCGCTACCCCGTATTGACGACGCGCTAGACTGCCTCCAAGGCGCTGAATTCTACTCATCCGTAGACTTACGATCCGGGTACTGGCAAGTGCGAGTGGCTGAGTCAGACCGTCCGAAAACGGCCCTCATCACACCTGACGGTTTATTTGAATTCACCGTGATGCCGTTTGGCCTGTGTAATGCGCCTGCCACATTTGAAAGAATGATGGACATCTTGCGCGGCCTCAAATGGCAGATATGCCTGTGTTATCTGGACGACATCGTTATCTTTTCACCGGACTTTCCTTCCCACTTACTTCGACTTGAACGCGTCCTAAAGTGCATCGCCGATGCTGGCCTCCAGCTTAACTTGAAGAAGTGTCACTTCGCTGCCCGGCAGCTGGTCATCCTCGGCCATGTCGTGTCGAAAGAAGGTGTACTCCCTGATCCGGCGAAACTACAAGCTGTTGCCCAGTTTCCCCGACTAACGACTTTGAAAGAACTGCGCAGCTTCATTGGATTAGCGTCATACTTTCGCCGTTTCATCCGCAATTTTGCCACTATAAAAGCACCTTTAACGCAGCTTCTTCATGGTGGCCACAACCTTTCAACCTGGTCACCGGATTGCGATGCCGCCTTCACAAAGATGCCTCGTCTCTTGACGTCACCACCTATCCTGCGCCATTTCGACCCAAGCGCTCCAACTGAAATACACACGGATGCCAGTGGCGTTGGCCTTGGGGCCGTTCTCGCTCAGAGAAAGGCTGGCTTCGATGAGTACGTTGTTGCCTTCGCCAGTCGTGCACTCACTAAACCTGAATCGAACTATTCTGTCACAGAAAAGGAATGCCTGGCTATAATTTGGGCCATAACCAAATTCCGTCCGTATCTTTATGGCCGCCCGTTTGACGTCATAACTGATCACCATTCGCTGCGCTGGCTGTCGTCCTTAAAAGAACCGTCCGGTCGTCTTGCTCGATGGGCCCTTCGACTGCAGGAGTACGACATTCGCGTGCTGTATCGTTCTGGCCGAAAACATTCGGATGCGGATGCCTTGTCTCGTTCGTCACTAACAGACGAGGCTAGCTTTCCGAAGGTCTCATTGTCCGAGTTTTCCCTTGCTGCCACGGACATTTGGAGCAGAAGAAAGACCCATGGATTGTGTCCATGCTGCGTTTTTTGTCCAGCCCATCGACACCCACTAACAATCGCGCATTACGTCGCCAAGCACATCACTTCTCCATTCGCGACGGGCTCTTGTACCGTCGCAACTACCTCCCGGACGGCCGCAAATGGTTGCTTGTCATCCCGCGACACCTGCGTTCGGATATTTGCGCAGCATTCCACGACGATCCCCAGTGCGCGCATGCAGGGGTACTGAAGACATACGCGCGTCTACGCCTTCGTTACTACTGGCGGGCGATGTATCGATTCATCCATCATTATGTCCGCTCCTGTCTGGTTTGCCAACGCCGTAAAGATCCCCCTCGTCGTTCAACCGCCCCGTTGCAGCCTTTGCCTTGCCCAGCACGTGCTTTTGATCGAGTAGGCATCGACATTTATGGACCTCTGCCAACCACATCAGATGGCAATCGCTGGGTAATCGTGGCCATCGACCATCTTACGCGCTATGCGGAAACTTCCCCTTTGTCCAGCGCTTCTGCACGTGACGTGGCCTGGTTTCTCCTGCGCCACATCATCCTTCGCCATGGAGCTCCCAGGGAATTACTCAGTGACAGAGGCCGCGTCTTCCTCTCCGACGTCATCGAGGCTCTCCTCAAAGAATGCCGCATCATTCATCGCACCACTACTGCGTATCATCCGCAGACTAATGGCATAATGGCATGACCGAGCGCTTTAATCGCACTCTTGGTGACATGCTGGCCATGTACGTTGCATCCGACCAAACCAAATGGGACCATGTTCTACCTTTTCTGACTTACGCTTACAACACCGCCACGCAGACTACCACGGGATTTTCGCCCTTCTTTCTCCTGTACTGACGCGAACCTTTTTCCACAATGGATACTATCCTTCCGTACCGCCCTGACTCCACTGAAACAACTACCCTATCCGAAGCTGCTGCAAACGCAGAAGAGTGTCGCAAGCTTTCCCGTATATTTACGTCAGAAGACCAGCAACGCCAGAAGCACCATCGAGAAAGTTCGAATGCTCCTGTATCCTATGCTCCTGGTTCGCTAGTGTGGCTTTGGGTTCCAGCCTCTACCACTGGACTGTCACCGAAACTCGCGTCCAAGTACCAAGGCCCATACCGCGTGATCAACGAAACGTCTCCAGTCAACTATATTCTGGAACAACTATATTTGGATCATCGCCGTTGTGGACGCGAAATTGTGCATGCCCAGCGTCTCAAGCCCTACTATGATCCGCCTGTGCTGTCCTACCCGTAGGTCGCCGGGACGGCTTCCTTTTCTGCGGGGGAGATAACTGTACTGTAAAATAGGGAGCAGTGGGGCTGTGGCTAGGAGAGAGACAACGACGACAAGAAAGAACAACCTTGTTTCGGTGCTTGGTCGGCTACACTACCTCTCGCTGCTCCAACGTTCTAGTCGCGAACGCTTACTGCTCAAGTGCTTCGCGACAATATATATATATATATATATATATATATATATATATATATATATATATATATATATATATATATATATATATATTGGTCCAAGGGGTAGAAGTACATAGGAAAGAAGAACAGGATTTTACGATGTTCCGGCCGCGGACCGTACTCTGTCGGAGGGCAGGATGAAACGTCAGTGAAATCCTCGTATTGTTTCTATTTCCTACATGTTGCATTCTCTCACCTGTTTCACCTCGGCAGGTCAACTGTAGCACTGCAGCACCCATTCTAGAAGTGCTGTAGGCGAATGTGGATGGGCCGGAGTGAACGTCGGTGAAATTCTGGCATTTTTCCTACGTGCTACTTTTCTTTGACCTAATTCACTGCCGGATCCTGCAATCCAACGCTTCAATATATATATATATATATATATATATATATATATATATATATATATATATATATATATATATATATATATATATATATATATGTTGAAGCGTTGGATTGCAGGGTCCGGCAGTGAATTAGGTCAAAGAAAAGTAGCACGTAGGAATATATATATATATATATATATACACGAGCGCGTGTATACTGGTCGCCGCCCTATGAGGGCCCACCCTTACACAGCAGGGAGACTTTTAGCCCTAGTTCTGTTTAGCTGAGTGACACTTGCATATTCTTAAACTTTGGCACAAGTTACTTTCGACACATGGTATACTGAGGCCACGTAGACAAACCAAAATGGCGCAGTGTAGCCAAATAAATGCTCTCGCATTCAAGAAGACTAGTTAACCACCTTTAACGCAAATAAAACGTTCCCCAAATGCGGTGAAACGTCTTTGTCGCACGGAACTTCGAAGTCGGTAGCAAGAGAGAGCTCAAGCATATATAATGTCTTACCACGTCCTTTAAACGTAAATTTTCAATAAATTAGTACCACAAACGCACTTGCGGTTCTGCAGTAGGCCATCGCTCTCTTCAAAATGTACCTCGTTAAAACTCAGTGGTATGTCGAATACGTATCTTCGTGTTATGTAATGTTGGGATATCCATTTCCACACTTCGTGTCTTTTGTGGCAAGAGATGGGTGATGCCGAACGCTTCATCTGGTTACGTCCGCCGTTCGACATGGTGTCACGCTGTCATGCCGTCATGGTGTCATGCGTGTCATGCGTCTTGAACGGAGCGCGATTTCTCCTCATGAGCCATATACAGCGTGCTGGCTGCCTGTCACAGATCCATAAATTAGTCTGCGCATGGAGCGAGCGACTGTTGGTAAGATAAGAGTACACTCATTGTGGAACGGTTATTTTATTTCATTTTCAGTTTGCGGTCACAACCAGGAGGAAACAACGTGAAGTTACGGCAGTCAGTGGCGCCGCTGTGGTCAGGCGGCCATGTGCGCGCACTCGTGGTTGTTGACCGAGATCCGGTCTCCGTTCTTGCACACAGGGAAGCTCTTGCCCAACAGTGTCAGCGCGGAGCAGTGACCGCGGACACGCTCCGTCTAGGCACAGGAATAAAGGGAAAACATGTGAACAGGGGAAACAGAAAAGAATCACTGAATTAGGAGTCACTGTTTTCCTGTTGCGTGGGTTAAACCGCGCTATCCCAAGTCGCTGCAGCACTCTTGCGAAGCATGCAACTGTACTGAACTGCAGTTTAAGAGAGAGAAAAATGCTTTCTTTCTTTATTCTTTTTTTTCACAGCTGACATGGAGCACGCAGTAAGGAGAGTCATGCAGTAAATAATACGTAACTATTTGGTGACGCAATTTCAGAAGACTAGTTTCAACCGCGATATAATGACGCGCGGTAATTACGATATAATAGCACTGACGACAACAGTTTCTTATTGTGACAACGCAAAACCTACAACACGCCACCACGCGCGCAATCAAAGTCGTTAGTGCGAAAACTACGTGCGAATGCCGTGTTTTCTGCTGCTAGTACTGCTGGCCTGTTTACGTGTTTCTCCGCTGCTGTTTAGACGTGCTTCACATCGACTTCTCGTCGCCACCTTTCGGGACTATACCGCCCGCATTCGCGTATTTTCCTTTTCTTTCTTTTTTTTTTCTTCGCTACGTCCCTATTGCAGTAAGAGCACTGTTGTCTCCACAGCGACTATAGGAAGTATGTAAGGGACTTAGCTTTCCGTCTGCTCTGAAAGCACCGTTAAGGAAAGAAAAATACCTTCGACTGGCTAGCGCCACTATGACACACAGCACGAAAGGGAAGAAGGAAACGAAAACGCGCACCGTCGCAATTCAGGCGAAATTTACGAAAGGGTATCCTGTTGCACCTTTCGCGTGTACTTAATTGTTCTGGGCGTAAGGTACAGTGAACAGCCGCAAAGAAATGCGAGGAAGTTAAAACAGCCACCACGCCATCTACCCCCTGCGCGGTGCCCTTATAGAAGGGCCGGTAACTTCCCCGCCAAAATGCGACTTTGCGCAATGCACATAATGGCTCGAAGACCTTAACAAAGGGATCTACCTAGTAATGTCTACAGTATACCCACAATCAGCCCACTCTGCTCACCACTTGCACTTCAATGTGGCAGTCGTGTTGCGGGAGCGCGGCCATTGCCGGAAGTTCCACTTCACCGTTGACGGCGGTGGCGCTGCCTGCACCCGGCTTGAACGAGCCGACTTTACCCAGCACCTGCGTCTCTCCTTCGCCGTGCAGCAGCGTCTGCAGCGAGTCTGGCATCTGCGCATGCGTGCACAACGCGCCACGTAAGAGATCAGTGAACAATCCATTGTGGAAACTGACCGACCCTGTAGCAGTTTTGCTAACGCCAACGTCATTCAAGGAGATCTGAGTGTCGAAGCTAACTGAAGCTGCTCCGTGCCCACCGAGCGTAATGCCACAGTCCATTAAACGCTGTCGAAAGACTCCGGTATTGCTTAGGCCAGTACAGCAGCCAACAACTATTCTTTCCAAATGATCTGCCGTGACGAATGGATACTGATACGGTCTGGTTATAGCATTCTACAAACTATTCGGACTTCCTGATTTACACAAGTTAATATTGCCAAATGTGTCCATCTTTAGTTCTGTCCATCCTTCCTGGGGCCCTAATTTTGTTTTTTGTTTTCCTGGAAGTCACATGTAAGGCTCTCACCACTGGCAATTTGTGTGAGCGATGACTTACCGGACCGCGATTCCTGAAGAAGCCTTCGTCGGCGCTTGACTCCCGCAAAAACGCTCCCAAGAGCAGCACCAAGGCGAAGGACGTAGCTGACAAAGCGGTCATGGTTGTACCCTGCACGCAACAACGCAAGAGGACGGCGTTACACAGCCGTCTTACGCGATTCCCGCTACGTACGCTATTGAGGTGACTACGCTCCCAGGCTAGATACGCGATATTGCAGCCCATTCGCGACACTGCAAAGAACCTGGGTCGCAGTGTGTCGGAAGTAGAAGAGAACAAAAGCTGGAGTTGGGATCGTTTGTGTTATTTAACCTGGCGAAATAAGCCCACAGAGTACCGCGTGGTACAACGGCACATGGACTTGGTGTGTTTGTGTGTGGACAAATGCATAACCGCATGGCTTTGAAAGACATGATCATCAAACTGAGCCATTTATTATTAGTCGCACATAGCCGTTCTCTTCGGCATAAAGCGTACCGTGAGACCGCGTCCGTCGCTAGTGATGCTTAGTTCCTTACAAACCTTAGTTCCTTCAAGACCAGCTATACGCTCGCGGAAATGAATCGACGCTCGTTCGTGCACTAGCAGCGAATCGAGCACAATCGCCTGATTTTAATGCACTGCTACTAAATACGAAGTTATGCCCTTGACTCTGCAGGGAGTCGACCAGAAAGGAACGGAAAGAATTTAAGCTTCTTGGCACAAGAAAGACATATTTTATTCCAGACAAAAAGAATTCGCACGCTGAAATTTTCCTTTCTTTCGTATTCTCATATACAATTACCGTAATATTTAATTACTATTGCTTTCATATCAGTACCATTTGACATTTAATTTCACAAATTTTCCTTACCAATTTTATTTAAATATATTTTCCTCGATACCTTTATTTTCTCGAAACCTCGTACCACCCGATTTACCTCGTATCACCCGCAAATCGCCCGGTCTCCCCGGGCGAGCTGCGCCATTTCACTTAGCGACCGCCAACCAACTAACCAACCAGCTTCATGTAACCAAGTTCGGGCACTATGAACACAGGTGCTGCAAGGCACAATTCGATCACCGTTCTCATATTGTGAGCTTATCTCCAGGCGCTATCCATCAAAGTGCCGAAGGCAAAGAAAAAAAAACACTTCCTCAAGAAATACCGCCAAGACGAACTTCTCGGTGTTACGCCGAGTGCCATCGTTCCACTACTTTAAGAGTTTTTCTATAGGCTCTCCGACTGTAGGTCACTAAGGCTAGAGCTGCCTGCTCATGACCTATTGTTCGAGGGGTACAACCAAGCATTTGCGATCAGAATGCAGTATTTTACTCTGCATTACCTCAACACAACAAGCGTTTTGGCTCTGTCTTTTATTGCGGTAGCAATTATATGGACACTCCAGGCGCATTTCTGCCGCCGCCGTCGCCGTGATGTGCTGTATAAAGTCCAAGGGCGATAACACCGTCGCCGCGCGCCCTACGCTGTATGTGCGAATGAAAGCGTACGAGGGGAGCCGGCGATCGCGGCTCAATCTCTCCCGCGCGAAAGAGAGGAAAGCGGGGAGCAAGCGCGTAGTCTTCCGTCTCGCACGAGGCACCCAACGTTGCGAGGCGCCGGAGCGAGGTGAGAGAGGGAGGGCGGCAGCGTTCTACTACGGCTACAATTTCGAATGTGGCGGCTGCGCGCGGTCCGCTGCCGTATCTTGAGGGCGACCTGCGTTGGGGCAGTCTAGGTGCGTGGACGGCTCGTAGCTTTGTGCATACTGCGTGTTCTCGGCTCCCAGTTTGCGTTGATGCGACAGACAGCACGAAGACCACTTCGCCCGCTGCTGCTGCCGCACTTGACAACGCCAGCGCGTTCTGACAGCGAGTGTCCGCCGTCATCGAGTGTGATGTGTTCATGTTTGCTGTGCGCGCTGACACCATGGATCTTAATTTAGGTCGCAGGCGAACGTTTACACGACCGGTAAAAGTACTATCATTACTTCGTATGGCTGTCTGCTAATTTGCTATCGCAATCGATGCTTCGCCTTTCGGGCGAAACTACGACTCTTTAGTTCTCTCTTAAATTTCACATGACACGCTATGGCCAAACAGTGAAACAAGCTGAACGCTACACAACCGGCCTTTAGTTTTCTCTGCACCGTCTTGCAGGGAGCTAGAAATATGCTGTTGTGTCGAATCATGCCGGTCTACGCCTAATCCCAATTTCCGGCGATAAAACTTGTAACCAACGCCCTCGCCGCTTCTGCCACATTGCTTGTCGCCGATCATATCCATGAAGACTCCTCTGGCGTCGCATATGATGGTTTCCCTCGAACAGAAGCTCCTTTGTCTTAGCTCAACGAATCTTATCCCTCGAAGGCAAGCAGGCCACCTCGTCCATGGTCGGAACGTATAGTACTGTGGTCGTTGTCCAAAACATCTCAGTGAAGCTTTCCAGTGAAGTTCTTCTCCCATCCCCATAGGTCTTTTACGCTATGTGTTCCAACTTCGCGAAATCATGAGCACTACGCTATAGCATAGCCAGGACGTTGGAATGCTGCTGTTGTGATAAGCAAAAGCGTATGAAACGCTCTCGTAAACGTCTATCAAAAGCACAGTTACGCTACATCTAAACAACACTGACGACCCGTTCTGTACGCGTTTTTCTAGATATATACTTCCACTTGCAAACGATTCGATACACTCACCTTACAGACGCGTTGATCGTCGACGTGAATCGGCAGCGATTAGTGGGAGCCCTGCACGTGTGTACCGTGGCGTGCAGACGAGGAGCAGCTGCTTGGTTCACTGGTGCGGAGGCCTCTGGTCCTAGCACGCACCGAACGGAGCACTTATATGCCGGCCGCGGCCGTAAGCGACGCCGGCGTGCCTTTCTAGTTATTCCCTCATTTCCTGCGGCCCCAGTCTTAGGTCGCGGCTCCCCGATGAAACCTGTCAAGTTGCACTCGGAGGATCCAATAGAGCAGCCACCCCTTTCTGCTGCTTCATTACTGGTGGTCAACAGCGCGGGATCGAGATCCTTGTTCCAGTGCCGACAAGGATCCGTGCGCAATTCGCGAAGATTTAGAGAAGCCGTACTCAAGGAGAGTCGCGGTATAGGGAGGTTCTATATATGCCGTTCATTATGCTCTAGTGCGTTGTTATTGCGTACGCGACGGGATTTTCGTTTCTTTAGTGAACGCAGGAGAACCTAATGTCTACGGTGGCTCTCACCTTCTTGCAAAGATAAAGAATACCGACGCGCTTGTAGATACAGAACGCCCCTTCGCTGTAAGACTATGTGATCTACAGGTTCTCCCAATAGGCATTCAGGCAGCTTCGCCCTCGACTGCGGTTAAATGTGTGGCGAGCCTGATGCGCGATTACAATCAAAACACGTGTGAAGGGCGAATGTGCAAAGCTTGCCATATATATATATATATATATATGTAAACAGGTGGACAGAATTTCCTCGTCGCTTTATAGACCTCTCGTGAACCAGAAGCGCCGCTTCGTGAATGGAAGTCTATACGCCTTTGACAAAGATGCTGAGCTTTTATTTGATTTTTTTTCATCCATATTTAAACGAAACGTACAGAGTGCATCGTACGACAGTTGTTTCCTTTTCCACAGTATTGCTCCGCATTTTCTGTAGACGGTAGCACTTTCTAGGCGTCAATACTCGACAGTGTTGACCGCGTTGCCGGGGAACCACAAGATACCTGGCTTGCCTGCAGTCATACAGTGGTGGCTTACGGCGATGTTAAGGTCTCGCCAGGAATTTGCGTGTACCGTCACTACCTGCAAATTCTGCCGCAAATAAGGCTGCATCTCAAGATATAAAAATAGTACCGCTGTGACCGCTTACACAGCGGCTCGAATGGAAAGCGTAAGTACTATCGGCGTCAAATGAAACGCGAACAGTGGAACGAGGGGCGATAGGCCCAATTGAGGCCGCCTGCCTGTAGTTATCAGAGAGAGGCGTGCATTTCCGGTTCGCGATAGTTTGCTTCTATTTTCTTTGGCGTTCGTTTTCTTGATTCGCCACTGGAGCGCCACATCCAGCAGTGAAAACTTTATTCCCTCGAATTAGTTCAATATAACTGCGTCCCTTTCATTCTTCGTAATTATAATCGATTCGCTAGCGTAACCCCCCCCCCCCCCCCCAATAAAACAAAGTCATTACAACTCGTATCACTCACCTCCCATCGTAAAGGTTCTCGTCTCTGTTATTTCATAAAATTTTTTACAGCCCCATGTTCAAAATGATATTCTTATTCTTATTCTTATTGATATGATATTCTCTCTCTCTCTCTCTGCACTTATCACGCACAATAAGTTGGCATCATTTTTTACCGTACGAGAAACTACCTTCAGTCATTCATTCCGCGTACTTCACTGGACTAAAAAAAAATTATGGGGTTTTACGTGCCAAAACCACTTTCTGATTATGAGACACGCCGTAGTGGGGGACTCCGGAAATTTGGATCACCTGGGGTTCTTTAACGTGCACCTAAATCTAAGTACCGGGCGTTTTCGCATTTCGCCCCCATCGAAATGCGGCCGCCGTGGCCGGGATTCGATCCCGCGACCTCGTGCTCAGCAGCCCAACACCATAGCCACTGAGCAACCGCGGCGGGTTTCACAGGTCTGGAACCACCTTCCCGGATCGCTCACTTCCATTGTTGATCGTTATCTTTTTCGCACTGCCTTAACTAACATTGTACACCTATAAATGTAACAAAGCTTGTAAACAATTTTAGCTAATATTCTATGACTAGGAGCGACTCATGCCTGTATTTGTCTTTTTTCTAGCCACTCACTCTGTAATGCCTTTGGCCCTGAGGGTAATTCAGATAAATAAATAAATAAATAAATAAATAAATAAATAAATAAATAAATAAATAAATAAATAAAAGGACTCTTTTCGCCTCGCATTATGAAATATTTTAGCCATGTCAATAAAGGAACCCGACATCAGATACGGCAGGGTCAACATGGGTATTTGGTAAGAAGGACACACCTGGTGTTCTCGGCTCTCCAAATTCGCTGACGCTGGTCCCGACGAGTCGAAAACATAGACTCATCAGAGAACATCACGCAGCGCCAGTGCTCTGCAGGCCATGATGCATGGCTCTGTGCAAACAGCAGTCTTGCGTTTCGATTAGCTGCTGAGACCAGCGGCTTCTGCGACGGTACGCGGCTTCGCAGATCGGCCTCGTGGAGACGGCGCCTAATAGTGGACGTGCTGGCAGACAATTCGAAGGTGTCCTCAATCCCCCGAGCAGTGATGTTGGGTGCATATGCTGCAGCGGCCACAATATGTAGGTCGTCATCGTTTCCTGTAGCCCGCTGCCTGTGCCCACGAGGCAAGTTTTCAAGCCGTCCCTCGTCGCGGTATACGCCTGGCAAATTCTACTAATTGCAGACAGTGCACGACCTGTTTTCTCTGCAATCCCACGTTGTGGCACACCATGACGGCAAAGAGCAACGATTCGAGCTTTTTTTTTTTTTTTTTCGTAGCTTACACTCGGCAGTGTCAGTTTCAAATGAACCCGCCGGGGTTGCTCAGTGGCTATGGTGTTGGGCTGCTGAGCACGAGGTCGCGGGATCGAATCGCGGCCGCAGCGGCCGCATTTCGATGGAGGCGAAATGCGAAAACACCCGTGTACTTAGATTTAGGTGCACGTTAAAGAACCCCAGGAGGTCGAAATTTCCGGAGTTCTCCACTGCGGCGTGCCTCATAATCACAAAGTGGTTTTGGCACGTAAAACCCCATAATTTTAAGTTTCAAACGACGCGTGAAAAGGATCGGTCCCAGTGTATTTGAGCTTTTCTCGCGGCTTTAAAGTTGTGCGCATTAACAGAAAAAAAGAGCGATTAAAAACGTCACGTTGCACACCGACCGTTCCCGATCGGGCTTCTGCACTGTTCGCATCGCAACCAGATGCTGATAACATGGCATCGGTGGAAGGAAAATCAAAGCGCTGTGTAAGGTGTGATTGGTGGTAAGTATGAATGTGGCGTTCCAGTGGCAAAGCAAGAAAACGAAAACCACAGAAAATAGAAGTAAACTATCGCGAACCGGAAATTCGCGCCTCTCTCTGATAACAACAGGCAGGCGGCCTCGATTGGGTCCATCGCCACGCGTTCCGCTGTTCGCGATTCCTTTGACGCCGATAGTACGTACTTACGTTTTTATTAAGTCTATTCGTCTCTTGCAATGCCAATGTGCGCTGGCTTAGTCGGGTACACGTGCCGGTCTGACACGTGGTGTTACCATTCCTGAGCATGCGCAGATGAGTTTTGTGTCTTCTTTGTTTTTTCGCCTCAGTGCTCCCGTCAGTTGATAGTCGGCGTTCCGTGTTGTCCACTTCTCTACTCTTGTGTCCTGTCTGCACGCCTCACTTCTTTTTTGCATAATGAATCCTTACCAACTAGCTCAGCTTTCTGTCATTCTAAGGAGACAACACCACAATGCGCTAAGTTAGATCATTTTGTTTTTCTATGGCAGCGAGGCCATAGAGAAACGCTAAACACGCTCCGCCCACTCGCGCACCGAAGACGATGATGAAGACATGATGATGAAGACGATGATGAAGCAAATGTGCTGTTCTCGTTTTTCCGATACGTGACATAGTGCATATTTCATTGTCTTACCACCTTCAAGACATACCACAGGTAGAATCTGTTAAATACCTCGGAATTATTTATAACGCCTCTCTCAACTGGCGCTCACACATAGATCTGTTGACTGGGAAAGGTACCCGTGCAATTGGCATATTGCGTAGGCTGAGCAGTCGTCGAATAGGATTGAGAAGAGATACACTCCTAATGATATATCGTATGTACGTTCGCCCTGTATTAGAATTTGGTTGCGTGCTCTTCTCTGGAGCTCCAGCCTACATGTCCCGTCCTCTAATCCTCTTAGAAAGAGAGGCATTACGTCTGTGTTTAGGTCTTCCTAAATTTGTTGCAAATTCTATTCTTTATCTAGAATCCCGTGTTCCGCCACTTTCGTGCAGGTTCCGGCTTTTGACGGTGCAGACGTTCTTAAGGATTTACGAATCACCACTGCGTCATCCCCAAATAATCTTTATTTCACAACCTGCGTTGTTTTTTGGTGTCATCTGGCCGCGACTGCATAAACCGCAAATTATATTCGTGCAACAATTACTTGACTCTTTGGGTGTGCGCATATGCGATGTACTTCCTATTACCGACAGAGCTGTTGCCACGGATATTCAATTTGATGTCATCTTTCCTAATAATGCAAAATTACTTCCACACCGTATTCTCGACGGTATATTACAAGATCACCTGAAATACCTTCAAACAAACGTTGTAATTGCTACAGATGCTTCACAATGTGAAGAAAAGTCAGGTGTAGGAATATTTTCCCCGATTCTCGATTGGACATTTTCTCTTCGGCTGCCAGATTTCATACCGATTTTTTTAGCTGAATTCATGGCCGTGGTGCTGGCATTACGCAAATTAGGACCATCAATTACGTCAGCCGTGATAGTCACTGATTCTTTATCATTGTGCTCATCCCTTACTGCTTCTAGTGATTCTCGCGTGATGAGGACATTTCAATCATTGGTACCTGGTTACTTGAGAAGCGTGCGTTTGATTTGGGTGCCTGGCCATAAAGGACTAATCATTAATGAAATTGCAGACTCTCTAGCCAAGGCATCGATAAGTGGCCCGATTCTTCCTTGCTGCCCTTTGACTGCTTATGTTACTGCAGCTAGATTTCGCAGGAGTATCATTATACAGTCCGTATCAGGCTCCGCAATTACTAACTCTGAGGATTACGGACATCTCCTGCACCCTTGGAACAGAGATTTTCGCCGAACACGGAAAATTGAAGTGTCCATCACGAAGCTGCGCTGCCGTATACCTGCATTGAACTTCTACCTCCACAGGTCTGGTCTGGTCCCTTCACCATTATGCTCATTCTGTGGCGAAGCGGAGGCAATCGACCATTTCTTGTTGTCTTGCAGACGTTTTTCTATTATAAGAAAACGACTACTCGAAATGCCGCTTCGCTCTATTGGTCTACCTTTATCAGTGCCTGTGATCCTATCTTTTGGAGCCTCCATTGTTGGGTTCAGCCACAGAAATGTTTGCTTGGTGATCCAAAATTACCTAATTGAAACCAATCGTTTTCCATGTTAGATTGATCGTTCTCCCTCCCTACCATAGCTTTCTTTTATTTCTTATCTATTATTAATTATTATTGTTATTATTATTATTATTTTCTTATACCCGGTTTTCATCTGAATATCTATTTTTTTTTTCTCCAGACACAAAACGTTTACTTTTAAGCTCACACGCCCAAATTGTTAACTCCCTTGTTATCATTATTATTTTTAGGCACCTAATTAAACCGCCCGATTCTTGGCCAATCCCCCACTGTGGGTATGTGCCACGGCCACATAGGACAACAACAACAACAACAACGACATGGAACAGGTGGGCGTAGTGACGGTCATGGCGCTCAATGATGGCCGGTATCACGTGCTCGCTGGCTTCGTGGCGTTGGGATTCGTCCTGCTCCTCAGTGGCCTCGCTCTGTTTCTGTTCAAGAAGGCCGCGAAGCCGGCACCCCCCAGCCCGAGATACTAATTTCTCTGGACACATCTGTGCAAGGTGTGTAGTGTTGGGGTCTCGGTGCTGACGCCCGTTATTGCCAATGGGTCGCAAGCCCCAAGGGTAGCGTTGGCCTGGCGGCCTGGGGCACTGGAAGCATCCGAAGGTCCCGGCAAAGCAAGAGTAGACTGGTAACAGAACAACTTGTTTATTCTAACATAGCAAAAGAGCGGCCGGTCAGGTCGACCGAAGTGGAGAGACGGGAGAGCACGTAACTCAACAGTACAAATCGGAGCCTCTCTCCTGGCGTCCGGGGGCAGCTGCTCTTATACTCTCGGCGTCGCGGGCCAGAAGGAAGGTCACGGGATGAGCCCACGCGACGGCGGAGCATGAGCCCACGACGGCGCGCACGGTCGAGCCGAGAGACATGTTGAGCCGAGTGTAGTGACGCATCGCCAACCCGCCGACGGACAGACCTCCTGGCACCTCACTTGGGGAGCTCCGCTCCCCGGCTGCCGCGCATTGACAAGCGTGGGCACACACACACACACGCACACACGAAGACACGTGGCACTGAAACACGCCTGGACACGCTTGGCGGGGAGGCGTTGCGGCGGCGTCGAACGGGCCAAAATGTCCGCCGCTTTGAACGAAGCCCCGGCGTCCGTTGCATCCGCGCCGGCATTACCGCGCGTTGTAGGCGAAACGTAACAGTAGGCGCTGCTTTAGTCGCTCGAGATGGTGCTCGTGGTGTACAACGCCGGCATGCTGCGCGTCTCGCGTGAGACGTGGAAGCAGAGGGACGTCTTCGTGTAATTTGTGGTGGTCACCGAGTTTGTGCTCATCAGCATGGCCACAGTGCGGAGCAGCCAGCCGGTAACCAAGGACGCCGCCATCCTCCAGTTCGCTCCATAACGTTGATCTCGTGGCACATGTTTAAGAAGCTGCAGAGACGCGTCGTGCTATTCGTGTGGTTATCCATGGGGCCTGCTGAACGACATACTGAATCGCAAGCTGTTCTATGCCTACGACCTCAGCTGGGCGTACATCACGGCCTAGGTTGACGCCCTGGATAAAATGTTCCGGTTCGTTTCGACGCCTCACCTAGCTTGCCGTCTCTATACGAGAGAACAGCGGTTACGATATATATATATATATATATATATATATATATATATATATATATATATATATATATATATATATATATATATATATATATATATATATATATATATTATAAAGCACGAGTGAGTATTGGCAGTATTAGTGAAAATTCTAGATTCAAGACAGCAGCAGCAGCATGTGTTACCTCGTTGGCACCTTTGCAGGAATGGATACATGGCAAGTTGAAGAGGTTCCTAAGGAATGGCATCATGCCTAACTTGCACTACGACATCAACTCCTGTCTGTACGAAGCGGCGTTGGGCGTAGTTGGGCGTGATGTTGGTTCACTGCGGGGTGCAGATTTCAAAGACTCAGATGCTATAATACACCGGCCCCGCGTATACGCCCTCTACACTGTTAAGCAAAATTACACCCTTTTGCCACACAACGATAGTCGTCACCTGTCTTGTCCGCATTTCCTTTCTTTAACGCGGCGAGCCCGGTACTTCCCAGTAACGAACGGCATGCGCGTTATCAGCATGACATAGCTTCCCGACAGGAAAGTAGCGGGCGCGGCGTTTTCAAGGAAGGAAATGCAAGCAAGGTAGATGATGATTATCGTTGTGTGGCAGAGATACACCCCAAAGGGTGTAACTTTGCTTAAGAGTGTAAGAAAAGTTTACACCCTTTGAGTCGTACCTTGCCACACAACAATAAAAGTCATCTTTCTCATCCGCATTTCCTTTAACGCTGCGAGCCCGGTACTTCCCAGTAACGAACGGCACGCGCGTTATCAGCATAACATAGCATTGCCGACAGGAAAGTAGCGGGCGCGGCGTTTTCAAGAAAGGAAATGCAAGCAAGGTAGATGATGATTATCGTTGTGTGGCAGAGATACCCCCCAAAGGGTGTAAATTTGCTTAAGAGTGTAAGAAAAGTTTACACCCTTTGAGTCGTATCTTGCCACACAACAATTAAAGTCATCTTTCTCGTCCGCATTTCCTTTAACGCTGCGAGCCCGGTACTTCCCAGTAACGAACGGCACGCGCGTTATCAGCATGACATAGCATTGCCGACAGGAAAGTAGCGGGAGCCGAGTTTTCAAGAAAGGAAACGCAAGCAAGGCAGATGACGATTATCGTTGTGGGACAAATATACACCCCAAAGAGTGCAACCGTTTTAAGAATGTAAGAAAGGTTTACACCCTTTCGGGTGTGTATTTGCCACAAAACAATAATCGTCATCTGTCTTGCCCGCATTTGCTTTCTTGAAAACGCTGCTCTCGTTTCTTTCCTGTCGGGAATGCTATGTCATGCTGGTAACGCGCATGCCGTTCGTTACTGGGAAGTACCGGGCGCGTCGCGTTAAGGAAAGGAAATGCGGACAAGACAGATGACGATTATTGTTGTATGGCAAATATACACCCCTTGGTTACTCAAAACTAAGCTCAACTAATTGCTTGCTGCTAATAGAATAACCTCTAACTTGTATATAAACGCCTAAACATGAATGTCACAATTACTCTTTTTATCATGAAATGGTATACTTTATTTAATTATATATAATAGGCTTTCTTTGACGCCGTAGCGGCGCTGCAAGCGTAAGACGCTATCCGCAAACGCAAAGCCCTATTCTAAATCTCTAACAAGTTGGTTCTTTATTCTATATGTCTTCACTTCTACGTGCCCCAACGCTAACACTTGCAAAATTCTTTTGGGGTCCCTATTCTAAAACTCTGCATTGTTTTCACGTTGCCCTGTATCATTTCTCGCATCACGTGCCTCCGCATGGTTCGCGTACTTGCTTGGGCATCCAAAGGAGCCGGGCGCAGCTACTGTCTGAGAAATCAGTAGTCAGTTCGTCGTCGGCAGACGACGAACTCGCGAGCAGTGGCACGAGCGTGTCTCTGTCACCACGTGATCTTTTGTACCATCTCCAGCCACGCTGCCGCATTTCCCGCTTCATGAGCCATATAAGGATTTCGCAATAATAAATGACCGATAAGATCAACACTGAGATCGATTGGACTTGCTAATCAACTTCTCTACATTGATGCATGTGTATCTGTGTCCCAGCAGACAAGTTCCTAAAGACAATAGCAGAGTCCAATGGCAGGCCAAGCTGTCGCAGTGTAATCGGCAACGCCCTTTTGCTCAGGGAGGCAGAACGCCGGCATTCCAGTAAGTAGCGATAGATTGTTACCTATAGTCATTGGAAAAGTAGCAAAATGAAGAAATCACCAGACCAGATCGGTGTATGCGCAAATTTATGGGTTAGACTCTACATCGAAGTCCTGTCAATGTGACTTCTATCTTTCGCGTTTTACAACATTTCCTGCAATCGAGCGGAGAATGTTACACATGATTTTGGCGTCAAAAGAGTGTACCTTTGGAACCTTGTTGATGTGGCACAACCTGTCATTGGAAGAAGAGAAAGCACAGTGCCTGTGAGGGAAACCTTAACCAAAATTAGTGTTATTCATTTTTCTGCTTTCATTCTAAAAGTTCATTTGACTTTCTACAGCACTTAGTCCACAGCAATTGTGAACTTCGTTGTTTTTTTCGATACATCATAGCTGGTAGGAGCCGCATGTTCGATAGGCAACAGCAACTGTCTGCCACTTCGTTCAAGAATGGACCTGTGTGTCCAGGTATCCGTACAAAACGCAAAGTACGCAAATTACGAGAAGCCAGTAAGTATGACGTTTTTAATGTATACTACTCACCGGGACCACTACGAGAAGAGCACATCAAAAAAATTACCACCCATGCTTCCCGTACAGATGGTAAACCAGTGAAGCTGAAATGTGCGGCCCCTGTGTTTACCGCTGGGTTGATCCCGCAGGTTTATTAAACTCTTTCTCAATTATTGATTACGTATTCGTGTTTTTTTGATGAAGTCAGGCACACGTTTGGCTTGCGTTTATCGCATCGTTTATTTGAAATGCCGCACATGGGGCTTCGCATAATCACCATCATGGAGGGGTGCAATGAGCGGCTCATTGTGCTAATCCAGCGGGTTCATCAAAGTATTTTTGAATTGTGTTACGCATTTGTGTTTCGTAACGCGTTAATCATAGTGTATATATGACTCAGTTTTGCACTGCAGTTACCAAGTGACATGCCGGGGCCGCCCATTTCATTTAATTAAAGACAGCGACAGATTTTTGAACTTATGGCGAAGTCGGAGGGAGACTGCTCCGCGCGCGCACAGCTGCGAGAGAGAAACGACGTCCCTATCGGCTTAGCCAATGGCGCGGCGCACCTTCCGCCGGAGGGTTTCTGCCACGACCTACTGTATAAGTACTGTACTGTATACTGTACTGTATACTGTACTGTATACTGTACTGTATACTGTACTGTATACTGTACTGTATACTGTACTGTATACAGTAGGTCGTGGTTTCTGCGGTCGGATCGCGAGCGTTTCGTCTACGCATATACAGATTCGCTGTTAAAGTTTTAAATGCGTAAGCATTTATATGCCTAGCCAACGAGAAATTTGTCCATCCGTCACGTAAGGCGAATGCAGTGGCTCATTCTCCCGCAGTAGGGTTTCTGTGGTCGGACCACGAGCGTTTCGAGTAGGCATATAAAGCTTAGCTGTAATAAAGAATCTGAGATTATTACCGCGGTTGTCATGGAAGGAAGGGTACAGCTTAACCAAGGCTCGAACAATTGCCTACTCCCACCCCGCTACCGCCTTGGGTTCACCACCATGTTTCAGTCTCAATTTCAGTTTATTCTTCATTCAAAAAACAATGAGTAAATAACAAATAGTATGCAGACGAGGGTCCAAAAGTCAATGACTGCAACGGGACCCTCTAGTCTGTTTTACGAATTTCATCATATTCTTCCCTTTGCAGAGACTTCAATTTTCCACCTCATTAGATGTCGCGCAGCGTCGATTATCGCCACAAAGTGGGAATTCGGCACTACTAGCACTTTCCCTCTACTTTTTACGAGTACATCACAGAAATGGGACCATCTTCCCTGAGGAGTGCCGCCATTGTCGATAACAAACTCTTCAGCAAGGCATTAGCTAACTGTGCATAATTAGGAGTTATTATAATGTTATACTGGGGCCCTATAACGTAAAACTATTCCAATATGTTTTTATTCCAATCTCCTGGCGTGAAATTTGCGTAACCGCCGATTCAAGCATTGGGCGGTCACTCGCAGGGTTGTATGAAGAAACCAATTAAACGCTGTCCTTGTTCATAGGAGGTCACTTTTGTTTGCTTGAAAAACGAATAACATCGCCTAAATTTAGCGTCTTGTCTTATCTAATTCGCTAACAAGAGGCGAGGATCACGCTCAAGTGGAGAGGGATTCGATGGGGCCGAGCCACTGCGCTGAAAATCGATAACCGGATGAAGAGGGTGGTGCCGGCGTATATATGCGATTGGTCCGCTTTCCCTTACTTAGCTTGCAGTGGCTAGTCGAAAATTGCGGCGGCACGCAACGGGAGCTTAAGAATGACGTTAAAACGGATCCTCGGCACAGAAGAGTTGGCAGAACGAGGTCGTAAACATGCCGAAAGTGCTGAAAAGCGTTACATGGCCACGCAATAAGTTTTATTATACGCAAATAAACCCATGCTCTCCGGCAGGTTTGAGTAGCCAGTGCCTGAGCGATCGGCGGCAGCCATCTTTTTGCAGCCTGCGGCTATTCAGAAGAAAACTCAGTTTTCTTTTGCATATTAATACATCTTTAACGCGTACACGTCACTTTGACGCGGTGAGTTTTCGCGGTTTGGTGACGTCGCGTGACAGGCAGGTGCAGTGGCTGTTGGCCTAAAACTTTTGACCAGTAGCCTAGGGCTAATGGCGAAAAGGCGTCGAATCAGAAATAACTATTTTTCTTTTGTTCGGTCAAATCATGCATAATCAGTGTGTACACGTCATATCAGATGGGGAGTTATCGCGGTTTTCGTGACGTCGCGTGACAGACAGGTGAAGCGATATTGGACCAAAAAAACTCGTGTCTCGTGAGCGCGCAGGCGAAAGCCTGCGCGCTCATGAGACACTCATTAAATTACTTGCATTTCCGTTCGAATGTATTGTTACTTCCTAATAATTGTTTTCTACCACCAAAGGTCTCGTTTCGAGTGCCTTAATTAACACCAAATGTAGTGGGTGCGACTCTCGACCTTCACGATGCCAATAGAAATCCAACTTCAAAATATGGCCAGTTGACTCATATATTCAAGTTAGGTCGTGGGTTCGAGTGCCTTAATTAACTTTGATTTAATTAACACAAAAGGTCGTTGGTTCGACTCCCATCAAAGGTCATGGGTTCGAATCTCGACCTTCACGATGTCAAGTGGAATCCAACTTGGAGATATGGCCGCTTCGTACATATCTATAAGTTGGCTCGTTTTAATTTTGGTGCCATAACGCAGGACATCGGATTTTTCGACCCATGAGACATCTAAAGCGTTCGCCTTAAAACTGACACCGGCGTTAATTGCCACCGCGCTAATCCTGTACTTGCGGCAAGGCGACGGGCGGATTATTTTATTACCCAACGTCGTGCTCATGTGGCATGACTAACGAGCAACCACCAGTATTTCTGTAATAACTTGGAGGTTGGTGTGTTTAATAGCGTATTACAAACCGCAGGCCGTCAGGGCACCAGTTTGACTCCTAACTTGCTGGGAAACTCCTTTACATTTCGGCGGCGGCGACAGAGATCAGAGTGTAGTAAAACTGGAAACACGAAAACCGAGACTGAGTGACTGAGTCCGATAAATGTATATGCTTCAAAAGGCTGCGACGAATTCAATTTGGCGTTGTGTAGGCGAAATCGTGCTAATGTTCGCTGTAGAACCATTTCTAAGCTTTCAAATTTTCCGCCGTTTACCTGTGGCGCTGTACACGCCAGCGACACTTACAGGAATGCAACGTTAACACCCGCAGCGTCTCTAGCGGCTAGCGTCGGAAGCGCGTAGCAGGAAATTATCAAAATATCGCGTGTCGCAGTGGTGTCAGGTTGGATAGGTGTCGTCAGCAGTTGGCGACCTTTCAAGATTCAAGGCCTCCAGTTACGTGCAGCTGAGAGGCCGTCCGTCATTCATCAACTGATGCTGCCGCAGTTGTGAGACGGCGGGAGGCAGCCGGGTGCGTATTTGACAGGCACACCCCGAACGACCGGCCTCACGATGTCGAAGCACATCCGATGGGACAATTTGTTCACGTACGACACCCTCGTACACGCTGTCGGAGGAGCCGCCGGCAGTGCAATGGCCATGACCGTGTTTTTTCCTCTTGACACGGTCCGCTCCCGCCTGCAAGTCGAGCAGCACCGCGAATCGAAAAGCACCCTCGCCCTCCTGCGTGAGATTCTGCGTGACGAAGGACCGGGCGGTGTGTACAGGGGCTTGGGACCCGTGCTGACATCGCTGTGGTGCTCGAACTTCGTGTACTTCTACTCGTTCCACGGTCTCCGATCGGTCGTCTCCGCAGGCGACGCACGCCGGCACGGAGCCCTGTCGGACCTCTTGCTGGCTGCCCTCGCTGGTGTCGTAAACGTCCTCACAACCACGCCGCTATGGGTCGTGAATACGCGGATAAAGATGCAAGGAGCCAAGCTGGCCGCCGGCGACCGCGAGTCCCTACGCAAGCACCCGCGGTACGAGGGCCTCTGGCACGGTCTGGTGCACATCGCCCGCACCGAGGGCATGTCGGCCTTGTGGGCCAGCACGTTACCTTCGCTCGTGCTGGTCTCCAGCCCTTCTGTGCAGTTCATGGTTTACGAGGCGCTCAAGCGGCGCGCCGACAGCGCTGGCTTGCCCCTCAACGGCGCCGTCGTCTTCCTCATCGGGGCGGTGTCCAAGGTGATCTCGACCGTGGCTACTTACCCGCTGCAATTGGTGCAAGCCAAACTGCGCTACGGCTGCCCACCGGAGCTGACCAACAAGAGCCTGCTCGGAATTTTGATGCACATCGCCCGAACGCAGGGTCTTCCTGGTCTCTACAGGGGTCTCGAGGCCAAGCTCTGGCAGACGGTGCTCACGGCGGCGCTCATGTTCGTAGCTTACGAGAAGATCGTGCGCTTCGTCATGCAAATATTGAGGCCATCGGCGGTGCGCCGCGCTGCTTAGTGAACAAAGAACAACACAAAACTCCGCAAAGGGTTCGAATTTTTTTTATTTCTTTTTTTCTGCTTTATACGACGCCCCACAGCTGCGCTGTCGGTCATCTTCGCCCCAGCGACAAACGACGAGACTGCCAGCTGCTGAATTTTGTGTAGGCCGCCTGCAGAAGGTCGTCCAAGTGGCCCGCCAACTGTGTAAACAACAAAACATATGACACCGCTATTAGGACAGCTTGTAGTGGCATCGAAGGAAAATAAATTTAACAATGGCAATAAGTGCAAGTGACAATAGTTTGATGAACTACTTCTTTATTGGTTCTCGTGTTCAAGAGTCAATTTTGCAACTGTGTTTATTTTTCAATGTCCTGAAACCTTAGCAAGCTTGAATGGAGCGATGCTCTAGTAGTGTGTATCTCCATAGCATGTTTAGTAGAAACTATTTCTGAACCAATTACGCTGCACATGTTGCAAAATCACATGTTCAGTATTGCAGAAGTGCAATGTGGTAAGTACAAGCCCTTCTACACCTACTAGATGGACCTAAATGGGCAAGGTTCTGACATGTTGCAGAAGCCACCGGGTGTGCTAGAGCTGAAATTAGCGTCGAAAATTGATAGCTGGGCATAATTATATCTTTTATGAATGCTACAATGGTAAACTATGGTGCCAAACTACTAACACTATGTTTACTCACCAACCGGAAAATTTGGTATGCTTGCTATGACTTGAAGTTGCTCATTTCATGTTTTAAGTGAGAAGGATAGTGCAGGAACAAGTTTTTCTTTCTGATGGTTAAGCAGATCTTGGTGCAATTATGCTGCCATGTCCATCATGTCATACACAATACATTACTGAATAAGTGCTAGAAACCTTGTTTCTTTCACTCCCCAGATCACGAATGCATTATGTAGATCTTTTCTCTGACAACTCTTGAAACTTCCCTTTGCAGTCGGTGCTGCGTCAGCTAACCAACCTTGAACACTAAACATAGCAATGTTTGAGTGCATTTACTACAGCGGACTTTCCAGAATAAGCAAACAAGGTGCTGTGATAAAGACTTGGCACTCAAGGCACCCATTTGGCCTTGTGCCAGCTTGATCTGAAGCAAAGAGAAGTGCTTGCAGCAACTTTACAAGGTATGCACATGACGCAAGTGGAGTGCTGTGTTTCCCGTGCAACCAGTTAGGAGGAGGAAGCACTCGGCACGACAATAAAGTGATCGAAGCCCTCAAGTGGAAAGCAAGGAGATTTTCCTACTCTGGCAAGCAAGGCTGTACAGAGTGTCTAAAAAAAAACAGATAAACAAGGTCGCATAATGAAATCTTTAAAAAAACAAATGTTAGAACTGAAATGGATGCAACAAACTTGTATATAGCACAGTGCTATTAACATCACTCCACAGCAATGGTACAAAGTTTGTGCTTAAAATATTTACAGAAGAATAAATAATGACAGTTACGCTGTCTCTGCAGACTACACCTTCAATAATTGATTCTGACTGAGGTTTTTGTCGTGTATAGGCTGTGCCTAGGGGGACAAGTTGTAATTAATATATTGCCCATATAGAGCAAAGATCATTGCATAGATGACTGCTGATCAGTTTGCAATGGCAAAATGTTATAGCTGTCTAAGCCCTATTCGCGTACACACACAGTAGAAGGGTGCATTTCTGACATACACACTTGGTTCTGCGCGATGACTGGTTTGACCACAGCATGCCTGCTCAGATACCTTTCTTTGTTACGACATGCTGTCAAACCAAAGTGTAAAGCGCAAATGCCACGATCTTCCTGTTGCATAGCTCACAACTGCTGTTATGCGAAAACATAAGCTCAAAAGCACACTTTGATCATGCATGACTTGTACTGATTTTACAAGCAAAGGGACCATCCATAACACATTTGGCTTATCATGCAAGTAGCCACAGCAAATCATTTTCTGCTGTCTGTAAGTGCAAAAGCTATCACGGAAAGGGCAAGAAACACAACATTTAAATAATGAACCCAACATCGAAAAATAAAAAAAATAAAAGAATTTTCAGACTCAAGAGGTGCTGCGATTCCTTTAACTCAATCACTGTAAAGAGTACATGTTGCCAATTAATCCTTCATCATTCTTTACCCTTCATTTGCTGAGCAACATTTCCACTCTACATTATATCCAACGTAGTCTTCACTACAGCCAAGTAGGATTCTTCACTGTATCCAGTACATGGTCACTGGTTCACACAACTACACATGAAATGATTTTCACAACACCATTGCTTTTGTTCTGGACATTCTCTGGTATGGGAGAATGATTTAGCACTGCACATATTACATCTTCACCCGGACAAAGCACCAGCTACTGCATGGTGGCTGGAATGCTCAGCTTGAAACTGCACGGTCATTCGTTTTAATTGCGGCTACATCTGTTTACGTATCATTTCATATTATGACGTGCTCTTGAATATAATCGTGATGAGCAAACACCACGATCAACTTATTGCTTGGCTCATTACTGCTCTTCACATACAAAATACAACCAAACAGCTACAAAAGCTAGCAGAATACCCAAGTAGAATCCACAATATCTTTACTCAAGATCAGTCACTTACCAAAAAGGATTCTGTCCTTCGTATGTCCAGCATATCATAAAGCTTGTATCTCTCTCTCTCTGTCCTTCAATTTCACTATGACATTAATGCTTTACAAGCATAATACACACAAACCTCCAATCATACTATTTATTATGATGCATCAGAAAACAGTGACTGGGGATAATAAACCTGTCAGGAAAGTAGAAATAAATAACATGTGGCCTCAGGCTACTCACATCAGGAGCGTGATGCTCACGAAGAAGCTTGTCTCGGAAAGGCTGAAGTTGAGCATATTGGAAGCGTTCCAGTGTAGACCTCATGTTAACTGCCTGCAATACAACAAAGTAAAATAATGAAATTCAGTTCCTAACCCTGCACCAGTGATTGTACACATCATATTCAAACCTGTTTTGATACAGACATTACTCAAACGCCATGGCAGGGAAAGTCCTTTCAGTTCACTAGAAATGGACTAATTTCACGAGTTTAATTATGTCACAGTGACACAAACGATGCCAGCAACAGAAGTCCTTAGCAAGATGAAGGGCAACCAGAGTAGAAAGCACATAGTTCCTTTACCATGACAAGACAACTTAATGCTCAAGTTGAAAAAGTAGGGAAGAGAGCAAAAACATAACAGTTTCACCTGTAAGGTGGAGCAGTGGTGTAATAGCTGGCGAAATATAATGCACCGAAAGCCTCGGACTGTTTCGCGGGGTGTTTGTTGAAGCGAACATTCACAGGTAAGGACGAGCAATTTCGTATTTGATTGCGGAAGTTGCGCCTCCAATTGGTGAAGTGGAAAGACTTGCTTTTCTTCCTCCTCTTACCTGTCTGGACTTAATTACTGATCTCTACCAAACAACCCTTTAGCTTCCTACTGCTAGATTCATTAGGCTTTTCTCAAATTTATATTTGGGCTACCCCATTAACAGCCCCCATGTTATCCTTGAAGAAAACAAGACAGCAGTGCAACCCAGTAACCATGATGAGAAGCCAAGCGCTATAGAAGAAAAAGCCGATATGCTCAATCACTGTCATTCAATGTAGAAAAGGAAAGCTTAATTTCAGACCGCTTCCACAAATGGGAAAGTGCAGGGGGAGATCACGAAGAAGACATCGATGCCAGCTTTATCCAGTACGCAGATGTTGAGCGGGTGTTAGCCAACCATGGCAGCTGCTGGCGTGATCCTGCTTTCCAGGATCAGTATTCTCCATTGCTGTAGCATCGGCAGAGTGGCTGAGGGTAGAATCCTGACCTGCCAGCCTGCTGGTCGTAAGTGAAATCCTCATGGCACAATGAGAATTTTTCTTTTCTCTTTGTAATTTTCTCGCAAAGGATTTTTCGGGTTCCAGCGACAAAAACGACCAGGGGAGCAAGCCCATAGCATCTACCGCTGTAACAAAAGTGTACAATCGGAGCAGGGATGAGGCAATGCACTTTTCCCCCCAATATTTCCTTGGCAAAATTCACAATGGCATTCTCACTGGTATTCCTCTCAAGGTTGCCTTGAACCCAAGTACTACAGTGAGAAAGTCCTAAGGACTATTGGTACAACAGCACTGGCAGGCCCAGTGCACATCTGCACTGAATGTGATGGGACTGGTCTGTAGATGGAGTCCTGCATGCTAAAGCTGCACTGATGGCTATGAGAGACATCATACTGGAGGGCTACCAATCTCAACCAACTCTATGTCTTTAATGCACACCTAAATCTAAACGGATGAATGCCTGTGCATAGAGACTTCCCTTAGCGAAGTGCAGCCATCCCGGCTGGTTATTGAACCCATGACCTTGCACTCAGCTGCAGAGCCACTGCAATCATCTCAGTGTATTTTTTCAATTGTAGAGTAATACAGGAGGGCTAACCGATTGGATGGCACTTTGGATTAACAAGAGAGAGAGAGAGAAAAGTGTTTTGCTTACTCGTTCTTGAAAGAACACCAATAACGTAAGCCATAGTTGCACCATGACCCAGTGCGGAGTTATCACTGGGCCATGAAATTTTGGCATACCCAGACGTTCCTGCCAACTACACTTACCGATATTTACAGTGAACCTGTTATCATGACTAGATGAGGTGAAGGATGTCTGCTGTCAACTTCTGCACAAAATGTCGGCAGGAATTCAAGAAACCAAAGAAGATATAGTGCAATGAAATTTGGAAGGGATGTTGGCTTAGTCAAGGGATGTGGAGAGAAATTATCAAAGTTTTGTTCGTTGAGCTTTGCAGCTCTACGAAGGTTTTCTAAAGTGTGTCTTTTCTCAACTGCAAGGTACATCTAAAAAGAAACTTTGGCAGGAAGAAAGTGTGGCTTATGAGTAACGCACTGGAGATATTTTCAAAAGTTGTATTTTACCAGCTGCTGCAGTAAACAGACAGCTAAACATTTATGCTTGAAAATTTGTAAACATATACGGGTGACCATTCACACTTAGGTACAACCATCGAAAGTATCTACGTTTCTAACGATTTTACGCTGATAAGTGTAAGCAGTTGCCGAGTTGAGGCTGCCAGCAATGGTGCTACAGATGTGGCTAGGTGCAGCATGTGAGCAAGGAAATCAGTAAGGAGGTCACACGAGGGCTGCAGAAAACTTTTGCAGAAACACATTCTTGACATAAGAACACTCCAAGGCTATAACAAGGAGCATGCTGGCGGGTGCCGTGGAGCCTTGGCAATGGAAAACATTGCGCTGCCGGACTATGGGTTGTGAACCTGCAAGGTTGCACAGAGCTGCCAAGGTTTCCTTGCCACCTGCATTAATTCTTTACAAAGATGCAGCAGGATTAAAATTTCGTTTTTCGACCTTTGCTAAGCTTTTACCAATGTGTAGCCTCGGCGACACAGCATCATTAGCTGTAAACTTGGTGCACATTTGTCGACACGTGAGACGTGACCCACTACTGACTCATGACATGGTGAGCATGCTAACCATCAAGCTTTATATAATATAACGCCACCTTTGAGGCTGTTCCTCAAAGCTTCTCGACTGGAAACATCACCCTTCTATTATCCAAGTCATTTATCCGAGTCTCGATTCCTTCAACATGGCACTGTTTCATAAACATTTGTGTAATCAAATGAGAAGCAATGTACAGATCGGTAGTCGGTGCAGTCTGGCCAATCGGCAGGGTGCTCACCTTTTCTTCAAGTTGGGCACTGGTGCTGGGGAAGCACGTCCAGAAGTGCCGCAAAAGCTCAAACTGGGCCGTGTAGATGCTGCGAAGATCTCGCTGCACATCCACGCTCACTGTGTCTGTAGAAGGAGCAAGACACCAAAGCGACATCTCACAGTTGCCAAACTGTTGGCTACATTGGCCAAAACAATTTCAGCCAAATTGTTGATCACACTGGCAAAATTTTAAACATGTGAAATCACTCATGATTGGACAATTGCAAATCACTGTCAATTTGTCTAACAAAAGGCACGAAGAAAGCACATATAGACAGAAATGGTGCTAACACGCAACTACGTAGTTTTACTTCTGGAAAGCGTATGCATGCTGAATGCGCAACTCGAAAGAGCAAGTGTCACAAGTAGCCCAACCAATGAAAAAAGAAAATTGAGCAGAAACCATCGCAGAATGATTGTCAAAGTCAGGCAATAGCTTCCAATTCATCTGCTGAGACATCCTGCTGACACACTTATTTACCTCTATTGTTTAATACTATGAGGCATGTGAATGCTATGAGGTATGGACGTGTCAAGGTGCACTCGGCATGTAGTTTAGAGCCTCACCATGTGACAAGACAAGAGACAGTGATGCATTAATTTTTCCTTGCAGCTATGGTTGACCCATCACATATGCTGTGGTCAGCATCTTGTGAAGCATTGCCCATGATGCAAAGTGCTTCTTTTATATCCTGCAGTCATGTGCCAGTGCTCTAGCACAGCACGTCATGATTACAGAGGAACAATGTGTTTTGTGTACACAGAACATTGGTTCTGCATTCTCTTTTGCCATCTGAAGTGGGCTGCAGTTGGCGAAGGCATGAAACCAACACCGCCAGTGTGGCTGCTGTGTCTGTGGAAAGCTATCACAATAAATGCAAAACTCTTAGTATTCACAGCTGCATCTAGAATCTGAAACTCACTCTGGTGTAGTGAGAAAGAAAAAAGACTTATATAATCATTAACAACAAATTAATCTGCAAGAAAATAAATTTAATGCAGTACCTGGGTCATGCGCCTCACTTTGTTTTGTCATCTACACTATTTGTGCGATGTTGAACCAACACGTTACCACAAACAACATGAAGCTTGCCTTTGAGAGGCACCTGTTGTGCATTCTTCATCAGGGCACCACCTGGAGATAATTCACCCAGGACAGACAGGGCAGCTGAAGCAGGCAGTATCTGCACAAAGGGAGAACACAAGGCATTTACCACACGACAAAGACATAGAATGTGCATAGTGTAGGTCTCGTTGCCGCGATAGAAATATCCCACAACATGAACAACGACGCACCGACTCAGCAAAGACAATAAAAAATGGTGCAGCTTATCTTGCTTGCTCAACCTCAGCAGCTGGAGAGTTGTCAAACATGCCATATTGGCCACATCCTCTTATGTCAATGCAACTAACCATTTGCAAAAATAAATGTAAGAACATGGTGGCCCATTGTGATTCCAGCTCCTTTAATCATTTCCGGTGCACGCAGTCCTCAAAAGCATTGCCTTTGAGACTTTGAGGATGCTGTCACCAAGGCGTCGATCGATGGCGAAGGTGATACCATGTCGCGCGACATATCGCTTGGCTGGAAAAGCGACTTTTAGTTCAAGCCAGGAACTGGCCACCGCGGCACACAGTTCTAACCGCCTGTAGTGGACCCGATTTCCACGCAAATTAACAAGCAAGTATACATGAAGTTCAATGCAGTTTGGCTGGACTATGCCACTTAGATTGAATTATCAAAAAAATGCAAATTAATGAGGTGTGAATCAAATAGCTTTTGCTGTTCGGTCCAAAAAGATATAATTGCCTGTGTTTGATCATTTCTGAAAGTTACCAGAAAATCCTGAACTTTGGGCTGCCAGACAACAAAAACCAAGATTACTCCCCACTCTTCCTCCTTAAACACAATGTAATACCTTAAAACAAAGGACCCTCCCTATATTCTGTGAGGGCACCATTCAGGGCCTGACTGTCTATGACAATGATGTTGCAACTATGAATGGATATTCAGAAAATGTGTTGATTGATACTCAGGCCATGTGAGCATGCAGTAAACAGTGGTATTTGCCAGTTTTACTGTGACTAAGTTGGAAATATTTTACACACAATACATACTCCAAAAAAAGTTTACTGTCCTTCCTCAAGGTGTTCCCCATGCTTGTCCTTCCTAAAGTGTTGTCCTTCCTAATGTCCACAAACAGCTCTACTCCAGCGTTACAGGTGCACTGCATAGGTCCTTTGCTTGAGCAGAGGACACGCAATTCTTTTCACCCATCTAATGTATGTTCTAGTCATACTGCTAAACTGGAAAAGAAGAAATATTCAGAGGTGATTTAGCGGCAAACGCGGGATAAATGCGTGAGCATTACGTTGCAGTTATTTGAGATCCCAGGTGCATGATTTAAACCGCATGCACCACACTGTAAAGTGTTGTTTAGGAGCTCTGCGCTGTTTAGGAGTGGTCTGCTCCAGACCACCGTCAGTTGCACTGCATATATATATATATATATATATATATATATATATATAGTAATATCATAAGAAGCCAACAAACACTGACACCATGGACAACATAGGGGAAATTACTTGTGCTTAATAAATGAAATAAAGAAACAATAAATTAATGAAAATTGAAGTGGATGAAAAAACAACTTGCTGCAGGTGGGAACCGAACCCACAACCTTCGCATTTCGCATGCGATGCTCTACCAATTGAGCTACCGCGGCACCGTTTCCACATCCACTTTCTTGGGTATTTATGTGTCCTAGTAGAACCCTGGGAGTGTTAGCCAGCACCACCACCCACAGACGTTGGCGGCGGCCGTGGAGCGTCCTTTTTGCTGCAAGCGTCACGAGACGCCTTGGTGACAGTTGTGGGTTAAGTTCCCACCTGCGGCAAGATGTTTTTTCATCCACTTTAATTTCCATTAATTTATTGTTCCTTTATTTCACTTATTAAGCACAACTAATTTCCCCTATGTTGTCCTTGGTGTCAAGTGTTTGGTGGCTTCTTATGATATGACTAATAAAATTGGGCCCCTCAGTTAACCGCCTTTCTTCTCTGTTATATATATATATATATATATGACATCTATGTTCATTTATTTTCATCATACACTCTTGTCATACTATGCCAATTTTGGTATCTATCAAGTTAACGAAACAACCATGAGAGCACCAAAGCATAGGCGGCGGTATAGATACTGTCAAAGTGGCAAATCTTCGCCAAGAAATGCTTCGCATTTAGAAAACACGAGCCCCTTTGTCACACCCGCCTCTGTGCCACACCGCGTCAAGGTAAACAGCACAAACAACTTATTCCTCAGCAGGACGGTAGCCACCCTGTTAGGTTCCTCTTATGTTTCGTATATAACTACTCATTGCTGCTAAACCACAGCTTAGAATTAGTGAGAGTGCAACAGTAAGGGCACATTTGTGAAACGAATTTTCAGAAATACACAACTGATCTTCGAGGCTGATTGCAGGCTCTCTCTCTCTCACACACACACACATCACGCTGGATGCTCCGTCTGCCTAAATGCCAGCAGAAAGTGCGGCCTGTCAACTTGAATCACTTCAGTACATCTCACAAAACTGTTTCCTACATAAAAGACGGCATGTCATACTAAATAGACTGCACGAGCGCAAAATAACCACCAGAAACTACCGCCAAGCGTATACCTCGTATACAGCACGAAACGCTCACCGAAGCCAGAACACTGACTGCCCCTAGATAGTAGTGCCACTGCCTACACAATATAGTGGCACCCATGAAAGAAAGGTCTATATGCACGAGAAGAAAGGAAACTTTCTGATGATCACTTAACACACATACTTTTTTTCCCGCTTTGACACTCCTAATGCTAATGCACTAAAAAAAAACACGGAATAGGCAGTGCTCAAGCAATTGTACTCCTGCGCACAATTGTAAGATACAAGCCTTTCCAAGCCTGAATTTTTAAGGGATAAATGCCCAAGAATGTGCATTACAAAAAGTCCAAAGTACCAGTACAGTGCACAAATAAAGCCTGTGCTATCGCTTCCTTACCCCTTGGCTTGAGGGGGTCCACTGCGAGAGCTCCCGTTGCAGGACGCTAGGTGCCACATGAGCCTCAGGTGTCGCCGAACTGTCACCTGTCGTGGGTCCCCGCTGGTGACGCTCCCCCTGGCCCAGCCGCACGGGGAACCCACTGCCAGTCCCACTGTTGCCAACCAGGTCATCCAGCTGTGCCTTTTCCCACACTTTGGCCTGGCAGAGAATAAAATGAGAAAGGGGAATGACAAGTGAAGCCACAAAAGACATTGGGGAAATTTCTATGTTTTCCTTGGCTTCATAGTCTGCTGGCTTCGTGTGGTTGTTACTAACAAAACAGAGCCACTCAGTTCTCTTTACCCTTCATTGCACAGTAAGGGTCCAGTATCTGGCAGCCGTGATGTTTTGAGGCAGTTTACAAGGATTTATCGGCCAGTTGTCAGTAAGTGGCCAGTCTGAGATCACGTCTACGTTATGCCTGCATTTGAAATGATGTTCTGCATACTCTATGACTGCGCCATGGCTGTGTCTTGCACTAACACTCCCAGGGTTATTCCTGGCACACATATACAAGTAACTAAGACTGTGGATAAAGGAAAAGCTGCCACCGTGTAGCTCAATTCATAGAGCATTACTAGTGTAGTGTGGAAGCTGTGGGTCCATCTCCCAACAAGAGCAAGCTTTCCTCATGGTGTTTTCGTCCATTTTCATTTTCCTTATTATTTTTAGATATCGATTAAAGACAGTTAATTTCACCCATGCTTTTTTGGCTTCATTTTCTGATGGCTTCATGCGATACTCGCTGGTCTTTTAAAAAGATCATCAAGTAGTGCTACTTCTTGCATGCAGCCTACATCCCCCATGTTAGTGTTTAAACAAGTTGCACAGCACTGCATTGCATCTGCTGCTTCAGTCTGTGCTTGCAAACTAAAGAGGTGCTCATCCATATTACTATCAGAAAGCTAAGATATCTGAACACTTGCCAACTGAAAATGTGGCCGGGCAGACAAAAAATCTTGTCTCTGGTCAAGTTTCAAACTCACACCTTTCAGTTGGAAGCCATGAGTTTGGCCTACTGTACTAAGGCAGTTATGTGGAAGTTATGTGATATAGGAACATGTTATTAAGCTAACACACATGCAGGAAGGCACATAGATGTACCATTTTGCGCATGTTTTACAGACGACTACAGTCTCGCATTGCAAGCACGGGAACACTATGTGCAACAGCGAAAGGACACATTTCCTTGTGTGTCCAGCCAGATTCCTCCTGTCATGAATATTATTATTCATGACAGGAGGAATCTAATATTATGCACTGCTTGATGATCTTCTTAAAAAACCAGCAAGTAGCGCGTGAAGCCATCAGAAAATGAAGCCAAAAAAGGCACAGGTGAAATTAACTGTCTTTTTAATCGACATCTAGAAATATTTATTATTTTTCATAGTTCCTTGTCAACAGCAACCCTGCCACATGAATGGAAGACGGCCCGAGTAATCCCTATATTCAAGAAAGGCGACAGATTATTACTACCTAATTACACACAGCTATATTTAACTTCCTCATGTTGTAAACTTATACAACATATTATAGCCAATCAGATTACAGAATTCCTTGACAAACACTCAATATTAACAAGTTTTCAGCACGGTTTTAGAAAGAAGTATTCGACCATGACGCAACTCGTCACTGTTACGCATGAGTTTGCCAAAGGTCTTGATAATAATGTTCAAATAGACACAATTTTTTTAGATTTCTGTAAGGCCTTTGATAATGTTCCTCATGACAAACTAATCTATAAACTAAACAAAATTGGTCTTCCAAAGGTGTTGGTCGCTTGGGTGGCTGAATATTTGAGAAATCGGGTGCAGTTTGTCACAGTCGAGGATCGAAATTCGCACCTTCTACCAGTCACGTCTGGTGTGCCCCAAGACTGCAGTGTATTAGGACCTTTGCTATTTTTGTGTTATATAAATGATATCGTAGATGTAATTGATTGTTCGCAGATGACTGTATCTTATTCTGTGAAGTTTGCAGCATACATGATCAACAAGAACTAAACAAAAATCTAGATTACATATACGAATGGTGCAAGAAGAGGGGCATGGTCATAAATGCACAAAAAACATTTTCCATTTATATAACTAAAGAGAAATCCCCTTTTCAGTATGCTTACTCCCTAGGTTCATCTACAGTTAATCATGTCAATAGCTACAAATATTTAGGTGTAACGTTCACTGCTAACCTCTCCTGGAATTTACATGTTGACAACATTTGTTCTGCTTTCAGAATATTGCGTTTCTTAAGACACAAGCTTCGTAATTCACCACCAAACGTAAAACTTCTATGCTATCAATCATATATCAGACCAAAGCAAGAATATGCAAGCATAGTATGGGACCCTTACACAAAACGTAACATTGATAAACTCGAAAGAATTCAAAGAAAGGCCGTTCAATTTATCTTGTCTAAATTTCGTTGTGTGGACTCTCCGTCGGAACCAATGACAGCCAATAACATACCACCATTTCAGTACAGAAGAAGGCAATTTCGCTTGGGCTTCCTGAATTCTCTTCTTAACCAGAAATTTGCTATTGACTCTTCATTGTATTTATCCCCTCTATCAACAAGAAATACACGACATCACCAACCAAGATTTTAACGCCATATTTCGCAAGAACAGATTTCTTTTATTTATTTGTAAAATACCTTACAAGGGGATTGAGTAAGGGGGGGCATAGAATCAAGTAAGTACATACAATCTAGTAACAATAATAAATTTTTAAAAAACACCAGCTACATAAAGCTGTATATGAGTGCAATAAAAAGGAACTCTATAAGTTTGTAACAAACATATTACAGTGCAAGAAAAAGGTAGGAAAAATAACACAGGACAATGAGTGTAATATCAATGGTTAACAAGGGTTAAGCGAGTTGAGTGAGTGCTTGAATTTTTCACGGTCAGTTTCCTCAACTATGTTGTCGGGGAGGCTGTTCCAGAGCCGAATGGCACGTGGAATTGCAGACGAGTTAAATGCTTCTGTTTTACCATAGATGCGCATGAAGCTATTATGATTGTGTAATCTGTGCGACGTGTGCAATGACGTTTCTAGGTGTAGGGAACGTTTGTTAGTGTGGTGGGTGTATTTATGAAACAACGACAAAAGGGCTATGTCGCGACGATTGCTTAGCAGCTGAAGCGAAAGGTGACTCTTTATTTGAGTTACGCTAGAACGGTAGTCATAATTACAGCAAATGAAACTTATGCTATAAATCTTCCTTTTTCCCGCACACAGTGTCTCAATAGAATTCTATACGCACACAGTGTCTCAATGGAATTCTATACCAGAGCGTGATCGTCTTGCCATCGTGTAGCATTGTGTACATTTGCCCATTGTGTTCATTTTTGCTATTTATTTGTCTCTGGATGTAAAACACAACGTATGCTCACCGTTATACTTAATGTGATTTGTTAAAAAAGAATGCCCGTCCTGCTTGGACCACGTTATGTGGTCTGCAGTATGTATGTATGTATAATTAAATAAATACATAATAAATAAAAAGTGAAACACCTTAGGAGTGTTCGCTGTTGGGCAATTTGGTATGTACATAATGTCACAGGGAATGTTAGGCTACCAGTTCATGCCATATTATAATGTATTGTGTATCACTGCTCACTGCAAGGCTAATTGGTTCATACTTATTACGATGTGTTAACCCTTTCCTTACCATAGATGAGCTGAGCTCTTCCACATGGTTTGCACCACTCCCACCGAAGACAAGCTGGGTTCGTCCACGCTGGAACAAGCACTTGTGCACTGCCGCAGTCAAGCTACCCTGATTCATTTTGTTTAGTTCTTTTTGGCTTCAACAGACGGCACAGGAAAAAAACAAAAAACTAATTAAAAGCTCGCATTTTGGCCGAGTAACGTTTCGATGCTGGCAACTGGGATTTAAAAATGGCGTCCTCCTCTTTGCATGCGCGTGTCGGCAACGGCTCCACTCCGGAAAAAAGGATTTGTTTGGGGAAGGTTTGTCGGATGCAAACGGTGAAGAAGAAGCTTGATTTTCCTCTGAGAGTGGCAATGACAATGCTAAGCAGCATATCTTCTCCGAGTCGTCGGATTCGGACGATGACGGCGTCTCAACGTGTTGGCAGTGGACAGAGTTTGTTTTCACAGCCGCGCCTGGCCTATAGGTGCCTGTGAAAGAGGACGGGAGCTGTGCGCCGCATTTTGAATTGTTTCTAACGAATGAACTAACAGATTTCCTTTTCTGTGAAAACAACGACTACATGTACCTGGTGCGAGGAATGTGGAGTAGCACTCTGCCCTATTCCGTGCTTTGAAATGTACCACACCAAGTCTACAATTTAGGGATCTGACATCCTTTGTCACAAGCATGAGACCCGCTTGTCACAGTATTGTTTTTAAATTTCCAAAGAGACATCTTTTGCAATGAGAACTACAGAAAGTCCACTGTGCACTGCAGTGAAGCCAATCCTTTCTCTATACTTTCAAAAAAAAAAAAATATTTTGCATGTATATTACAAATAAAGTGCTTTTAAGGATGTGTTTTGTTGTTGTTGCTGTTTCAAAGTGCGTATAATTATTTATGCATATAAAAATATTTGTATTTTTGTATTGTTTTTGGCCAAAAAAACTCGGTAGAGAAAGGGTTAGGACACGAAGCAAATTGAAAAACGACAAGGACAGGAAAGAATGCCTTTCCTGTTTCTTCTTTTCTGGACAGGACAGATGCTATTCCTGTCCTTGTCATTTTTCAATGCGGTTTGGGTCTGAACACATCGTAATAGATATGTCAATCTCTACACATCATAATATGGTATGAACTGACTGTAAAGGACATAGAAGGGTTGCGAAGTGCTTATGTAAATGCATTAGCTGATGAAATGAATTTCTCTCAGCTGTTGCCATTACAACTCACTCACTGTCGAAAGTGAAGAGTCTCGGAGTATGTTTTTTTACTGGACAGAAAAGGCCGTTAGAAACACAATATTTAACAAGAAGAATTATTTGTAGTGTGTCATCCTGTAAAACAGCTGCAGACTTGTACACAGCTGCAAATGAAGTGCAAGGCCTCGTGTGGCCCACGTCAGTTTTTTTAGTACATAGTAAAAGCAATTGGCTAGGGTTTTGGTGAAGCAGCAATGGTGAAGGTGGTTGCATGCTCAAACGAATCATGTGAGCATGAGGTTGCATGCAACCAATGAACAGCATGCTTGAGACACTTTCTGTAGCACCGAATGACATCTGAAGTTCTAAGGGCCTGGGCCCCTACTTTGTACGCGTTCGAAAAGCCGACATTTGGTTTCACCTCACGCGATTGGCCTAGATCGGCCTGGACAATCGCGTGAGGCGAAACCAAACATCGGCTTTTCTATCACGTACAAGAAGTGGCCCGGCTCAGATTACCGAAACATGTCACTGCATCAGCAATACATGCTCTCCAACAACTCAACTGTTATTGTGCAAATTGTCAACACTGTTTACAGGTTGCAAAAACAAGTTCCCAACTTCTTTTTCTTTCCTGTGATGCAATGGGGCTGCCAACACGTTTACGAACCACGGTGGTGCCAACTTTATGTCCAGCATGGCGTTATAAGGATGCTGGCAGGTCACCATCTTAGCTATGCCATTAGGCTGTGCAAAAAAGTTTACTTGCAATGTCCTGAACATCTTGTACTGGTGAAACTTTGCACATTTGTACATCGGGCTAGCGCCATAATTTTCTTAGCCACGACAACAAGATGAGAGAAATTGCTGGTGATAGGGACACAATTTAGCGTTTCGTTGCAGTAAGCTAGTAGGCACAGCAGCACACTATAGGTATAGCAAGTAACATTGGTGGGGTTTTATCTGTGTCACAATACGGATAGTATTATTGTGAAATCACATACATATTGGATGCAGTCCCCAACTCCAGTCAAAACAGGTGAAAATGCTGCCTAATCAAACAAAGTTCCCAGCAATCTGGCCATTTTTCAGGATGCCAACATTTTCTGTCAACTACATTCTCTCACTGTAGCAAAACTTAGGGCATGGCAAAATGGGTTTATGCTATGGCAGAAGCTAGCTTCACTGAAGCAGCATACTAACCAGAAAATAATCGTTTTGACAGAATTACCTGTCTGGTGGAACTATTTATTCTTATTAACATTTTACCCAGAAACTTTTGCATGCAAAAACTTACGTGCTTAACAGCAAGAGGGTTTTCTTCTTGGGAAGCTTCCACAGGGGCATCCTTGTCATCACCGCAAGCACGTAGAACCATCATGGAGTGATGGTTAAATCTACGAATCATAGAGTGATTCGCTACACTCCCTGCATATGTCACCGACCCTGGCAGGTCCCGTTCCTGGTATGCACAAGAGGTTGAAAAGCAGTCATTCAGTGTACATGTCATTTCTTACTTGCATCAATGTAACACTAGTGAAAGGTCAAAGTGAAATTATGGAGTTTAATCTCCCAAAACAACACTGATGATGCATCGTAGGGTGTGCTGCAATTCTGGCCATGATTGGAGACAGTCAACGCTAACAGCTAAGAAAACAGCTTCAAGCCCTAGTCATGAAATTCATCTGAAACTGTCTGGAACGTGTCCCTGCGACATTATGCCACCTCGCGTCGACTAAGAAAAGCTAAGAAATGCACATATAATTGTTGTAGTTTAACTCTTTGCAGGTGCAAACCTATGAAAAACAACAGAGCTCACATTAAATGCATAAAAGCGTGTGACTGCGTTTTTCTGTGAGCAGAACAAACTTCTCATCAAGTTTCCAAGCCTCCCGCTCAGCCATCACTTTGTTTGGACAGCAAAGTAGTCTTCATCGCTTTGTCTTCAACGCTGTTTTAGTAAAGCTGTCTCTTTTGCTAGCTTAGTCAGAATTAGAACGAGACTCAAGATGGTTGCTGACCGCTTAGTTGTCCATTTAGCCATCTACAGCGAGTATTAGGACACAGCCACAGTGGGCTACGAATTAATTTCAACCACTTCCGGTTCTTTAAGCTGCACCTAAATCTCAGTATATGGGGTTTCTTGCATTCTGTCCCCATAAGAATGCAGGTGCCACAGCCAGGAGTCAAACCCACAACCTTGCACTCAGCATCAGAATACCGTAGCCACTGGACTAACACGGCAGGTATACCATTAGTAATGCTACCATCTATCGAATATCTTGGTTTGGTGACTTTAGTGGAGTGGAAACTAAATTCAAACCTTCACTTGCCCCTGCCTAAAATTGCAGATATGCTGGAGCACAGTGCAAATTAAGCACAACGCAATGTTTTGAAACAAGCCCATTATTTTCTTTTATTCATCAAGCTTTCAAATGAGTATAATATATGCTTTATGTACATAGCTTGTGCCTATGCACAATTTATTCAGACGGTGTGAAACTCATTGATTGAACAAGTGAGCCGATAAGAAACTGATGGCGCTAGTATTCAAACCCTACTTCTCTAAGATTCAAAAGTGGCATTTTATACTAATGGGCCATAGCTTACAGCACTGCTGCTTTTTACCACTGCAAATGGCATACTTTGAGTGTCTAATATGCTGCATATGGGTATCAATGCTGCATGCATTTTAAAATATATTGTAATATGCTGGACCAAGTCCTAATTACATTAAGACTGTTGTCTAAATGTTACAGATAGCTGCATTCCTGAGAGACATGGCAAGAAGAAGCAAATAACAGTGTATGAGAGTATTGGGCCTATTGGCTTGTAGACAACACAGCAAACACACACAACAGCTTGAGAGACAAACAATGTATGCACTGCCTACCAAATAATGGTATTACCCAGAGCTGTCACATGCTGGCAGAGTTTTCTTTAGTAAAGAAATTGCTTTCTGTCACTGTTTGAGTGGTGCCGTACATGACACAGATATCACAATAAGCAAGGCACGGTTAGAGATAAGAGGTCCTAAGAGGCAATCTAAGTCTAAAAACACAGCAATGCTTCGATAATTAAATCAAAATCACTTGCTCAGCTGGTCAGGGAAAAGGCAGCCCTACACCAAACCAACGCTGAACATGAGCACGCAAGTGGAACCTTACAAATGGAATAAGGTCAACAAGAAAACATAAAACTGACTAAGCTTTTTGACAAGACAGTTTATATAACACACAACAACAAAAAGATAACCAAAAACGGGAGAGTAGAGCACTGTATTAGGCGATGAAAGAAAAGGAAGGCAAGCTTTCCAACTGCCAAAAAAGCAATGGAAATGTACTCAACGTTACTGAGCTGCACAATGCTCTTCACTCCACGCACTCATTACTTAGGCCAAAATCCGTCCCCAAGGACAATACACTCGTTGCAGACTACAGTATAGACTCCAGAAGATATGACAACTGCATTTTGATACATTCTATGCCTGCAATCTAACACCACTCCCTTTCCAAACAAGGCTGTGAAGTTATTTAGAACGAAGCTCTGAAACACAGGAGACCACAGATACGCAAAATACAGACTCACATTAAATGATTCGATGTCCTGGAAAGATGAGATGTCGACAAAGGGATCACGGAATCCTTTTGCAATAGCCTCCTGTATATCTAGAACAGCAATGTACAAATAGCAAACAGTGAACACAACCAACCTGTGCAAAAAGAAAAAGCATTAAAATAATAAGCACCAAAACACGGATTATAGCACGCCTGAATGTCAATAACAGCAAAGCTAACACAGAATGGACTGATGAGCTTTAGTTATGCATGCACATATCAGAGAAGGGTACACAGACCCTTGTATTGTTGTGAATTTATGCTACTTTCAGGTAGCTATCAAGTTTCTTCTGAACAAATTTTGTTATAATTCTTTGAACACATCTTTAATGCCTAAACTTCCCTTTTAGGCTCTTTCAGAAGGAACAGGTTTTGCACACAAAGTAGTAAACAAAAATATCAATTTCTTTTTGGTTCAGAGCAAAAGTGACTCATACCTAACAAATACACTCTTGCTTACTCATGTAGATTACAGGAAAAAACGCCCAAATATTACCAAGGACCCTCGGTACATGCTCGCAGTATGTTCTTAATCGCCAGTATAAAATTTAATGAATGCACTTAAGCATTTCAAAAATAATCCAACTATCATGATAACATCACATATTCTTTTTCATTAATGCACGTCAACGAGAATATTCCATTTCTGCAAGCATTTAGTCGCACTGTTCTAACTAACAAACAACACAGCCAGAACTCCACACCTTTATCGTCACTGCGAGCACAGTCGGAAAACAAGTCTCGTGTGCCTGTGTGGAGCCTGTCTCGGTGAAAGTAATGGGACTGGAAGAACCGCGTCCAGAATTCAGATTCAGTCATGCGCTCAGGCACATTTTCCAGGTGTTTCCGCTTCACTGAAAAAAAAAAAATCGAAAACAGTCACCTAAAATTCGCTACGAACACAAAAGGCAAGCCATGTACCAGTCATCCGAGCATCCAACATTCAAAGAAAGTGGATACATAAAGCAAACTAATTCTCTTACCTGAACACACACAAAAGTGGTACTAGAACTTCAATTATCATTCACATTATCCTACAGTTTGCTTCTTTTAACTGAGAGGTTAACGAAACGCCACTCAGACTTACAGAAATAAAAAGTGATGCCAAAATTTCACAAGCTTTTCGGCTGCAGCAGAGCGAAACTGCGCACCGCTTAGCCGCTATATCAACACTCCCGCTGCTACGCCGCGAGAGACGCGTCGCCCAAACCCTCGAAAACAAGATAGTAAAATTAAGGAGAAAGTCAAACAAACAAACGGTCGCGCATAGACAGAAATAGCAATATCGCCCGACTCCACCCAGACCCTCCACGCTCGTCGTCTCTGATAAACTGGGACGATAACGAAATGGCCGGTTCTTCCGGGTTCCGCGCGGAGTGCAATGTGGCGCAGACGACTTCTGAAACGCCGCAGCAAGAGCCCGCGGAAGTGCAGAGCCGTGCTTAATACATACGCGAGCCGGCCGGCCTCCCGCTGCCGATGTGAGTGAGCGATGTCGCGCGACGCCGGGTTCGGCTTTCCGGCTCGCCGCGCCGCGTCTTTGTGCTTTTATCTGGGGACCGCATGTCTTTCGCCGACTTCCCCGCTCCCTCCCCCCCCCCCGTACTACTATTTTAACTGTTTCGTTCCGTCTAGACCCTCCCCTCCCCCCCGCCCCTTTGCCGCTTTTCTATCACGCGCACCTTCGTCATGCGCTGCGGCAACTTTCGCAGCGCCAGACGGCCTAGACGCCCTCAAGGCCGCGCGACCGATGCGGCTTTAGCGACGTTTGATGCCAGGCTGCGCGCGCAAATGAATAGATGCGACTGCGGAAGCAGCAGCAGGGGCAACAACGTGCGTGCGTGGAATCACAAGGGCACATAATACGTGGTATCGGTTGCGGCGGCGGGAGCGGTCGGTAATTCGACACTGTCGGGCAGGCAGACCCCTTGGCGCTAGCACGCGCAGTTCTCGTACGGGGATAGCAATTCGAATATCCGGGTTCCGCGTAAACGATGCGCGACTGCACGCGGCTGCATAACAAATTTAACGAGAAAAAAAAATTACGTCACCGAAATGAAACAATTGTTGGCAAACGCCTTTGAAGGGCGACTTCACTTTTAAAGCTCACAAAGGACAAGAAAGGGGAGGGATTTTGGGAGAGAAATAAGTGATCACCATGAAACGTGAGTGTTTGACTTGCTAATTTGTTAAGCAGCTACAGGCATGCTGCTTCACGTGACGGCACAGAAATACGGCGGCGCTGCCGGAAATTTTGGTGCAGGCAATGCTACTGCCTGTGGTACGTACCCAAACTTGTGAGCAAGACACATTCAATGTGCTGCATAGGCGTTAATTCTGTCAAATAGTGGACAAAAAGGTTGTGGAGTTGTCTCTGAACAAGAATAGCAGTGGACAGCAGGAAAGTACAGCAACAGTGCAAGTGTGTTGTAGTTTGACACATAAATTTCATGCCAGATTGGCATACATTCTAACGCGAAAGCGTTAAGGAGCCCGTGTCGCAGAAAATCCGGCGTCTGCGTCCTGCGTTTGACGTCGTGTCGGCAAAAAGATTTTCGAACCAAACATACCCAGGCCATTTACTTGCAGCAAGGCATTCACTGAACCAGTTGAACTTCTCAAGCAAAAATAGGTGGAAAAATCGTAAACTATGACTTACACACACCCTACAGACATAACAGCTCTCGGATTGTAATTTGACTATACGAGAAAACATAATTCTGTTACGTGAAAACTCAAACAAACCCTTTTTGCAGCATTTCTACCATTTACAAACCAGCCGCGGCGTTCATCATTAGCGCCTGCCTGCGCCCGGATGTCTTGGGGGCCACGGAGCAGCACACCGCCCAATTCCTTGTAATACCTCCAGTTAATACCTCCGGTGTAATACCTCCGCGATGCCTCCATCGCATTGCAGCCCGCACAGGAGGCAGTGTTTGTACGAGAAAGCCCGCTCCGTGCATAGTATTCCCGGTGAGCGCTTCCCGGTAAACATTACGCCTACATACGCTCCAGTTGCCGGGAAGCGTGAGAAGCAGCCTGGGATCTTTGAATGCTATCGCGTTCCACTCTTAAAGGCAAAGCTTAAGTGTCCTCTAAATTTTTAAGACATTTAATCTCAATTCCTTCAGTAGGAGGTGCCCTTCTCTTGCTTCACATAAAATGTCTGTTATAAAAATATTAGGTCAATTCTGTGGCGGAGGTTTACCCACGAAAGCCATACTAACCTCAGTGCAATTGCAATGCTCACAATGAAACTATATAAGAAATGCAGTATAACTTTTTAAATATTGAACCATTAAATACTTTTCTATATTGGGCAACACACAGGACAAGTAATAATGTGAAAAAACCCATAAATCACTTTTGTGTTCTTAAAAAAAAAACTAAAGATAAAGAACACTAAATCAGTTTAGACTAAACTAAGTATTCTTTCAAGGCACTACCTACATTATTTTGTAAGAGAGGTTGATTACTAAAAGAAAGAATGAAGGCCACACTTTCATTTTCTTATTTTATACCGAACACCCAGTGCTGGTATGTCAATGTGACATACTCTCATATTTTTGGACGCTGTGACCCAGCGGAAGTTCTCAAAACTTGCTAAGTTGTGCCTTTGGCTTTTAAAAATTCAATACAAACTTTTTGTTATCGATAAAAAATTCACTAAGCCGGATAGAATGCCATCAAAATCCATGGCAAAATGGTGAGAGCTGGTGCGGAAACCTCAAAGCAGCTGCATCACCCATCTTTCGTATTTGCGTCTTTTCTGGCTTACCATTCCTCCTCCCAAGGTACATCATTTTCATTCTTAAGTTTGTCTACCAGGCTTATAACCGCAAGTTTTTCATTACAATGATATTTCAAAATAATGAATGATTTTCGGCGGTCAGCGTGATTCGTTATAACGAGATTTGGTTGTAGTTTGTTCAGGACACAACAAATACATACACAAAGAACTCGCATGCACAAATGATAACAAGGAACTGACTGATGAATGAACAATGAGAAAACCCCGCCAAGCCTGTGAATGTCAGTTATCATCCGTGTATGTCGATTCTTTGTTTATGTATCTGAGGTTTATGTGCTGAATAAAACAGTTTGATGTTATTGCTCATGCCATCATTTCCTTGCCTTGTGTTTGTCCTTTAAATAAACACATTCTTCCTAGCCCCTCCGCTTTGCTATCTTAAGTTTGACCTGCAATGGCTGTCCATGGTCTATTTTTACATGCTTCTACCAGAGTAACAGAATTGGGGCTCAGCAAAACAAAATTGGCGCCAGCTAGTTCATACCTCTTCCGTGTGTTTTTACGTAATGTGCCACATCACTTGTCTGTAGCAACATTGCAACACTCCTTTGTTATGCTCATCAGTGCCAGGTAAGGTTAGGCTAGGTTAGGCTACCCTGTTGAGCACGTGACTGCAAGCATTGCTTGACTAAGAAGCCCAGCAAACTAGCATTTTCATATCTGCTCATTATTGCAGGCTTTCCCTGAATGTTTCAGTGAAAATTCACTAACAAACGATAGCATAATTATTTCTGGACCATGCAAAAGAGCAGCTTGTAAATAATAAGGTTATTGCATCAGCATTGCCATTTATTAGGCGTGTTGGTAAAATGAAAGCATATTTAGGGCCAGCAAACAAGGACGGAAGGGAGATGACACCACAATGCGCTAACTTCAACAACTTGATTTTCAGGAAATACACCTATATAACCCATGCACAGTGGCGGGACCTCATCCAAATCTTAATCATCCAAAAAAGCCGTCTGCTTATCTAACAAGTCGACCGAAGGGGCACTAACACACGTATCACTATTCCGCCAGATAGCCTGAGCCTCAATAATCTCTCGCACCTGTCCTGTGGGAAAAAATACATCGGACAGACAGGGAGATGTCTTAGTGACCGATTACGGGAACATAGCCTAAATGTGAAAAATAAGCAATACGGTCATCTGTCAACCCACTGTCAGGAATGCGGCTGTGCGCCGGTGTATGGATCCTGCCGGGTTCCTGCGAAGCACAAAGATAAAGATGCGCGAGAGATTATTGAGGCTCAGGCTATCTGGCGGAATAGTGACACGTGTGTTAGTGCCCCTTCGGTCGACTTGTTAGATAAGGAGACGGCTTTTTTGGATGGTTAAGATTTGGATGAAGTAGCGCCACTGTGCATGGGTTATATAGGTGTATTTCCTGAAAATCAAGTTGTTGAAGTTAGCGCATTGTGGTGTCGTCTCCCTTCCGTCCTTGTTTGCTGGCACTAAATATGCTTTGCTTTTATTGCATCAGTCAATAACTTATAATAGTTTCCTTACAAAGAGTTGTAAATACATTGGACATCATGCACTAAACCTAGCATGGTAGCATTTTTATATTTTCTTGTCATTGCAGGTTTTCCCTTAATTTTTCAGTTGCACTTCGATGAAAATCCATAGCATTGCTATTTATTCATGCATGATTCAGTCATAAAATAAGCAGTGCACGTCGCATACCCTAGCCAGCTGGCCAGACCGGGCATTCCCGAAACCAAGGCACCGAACCTAGATGCCAATTTACAAGGTACCTTGATTGTGTATCAAATTCCCTAACAAAGAGCAACTGGTGTAAAAATTTACTATTCCTGCCTTGACTTTTTTTGGGGGGGGGAACTGCAAAATTCCTTGACAGTTCTAGACTTCCTGAATGTTTAAAACAATGTGTCTCCCGTTTATTGCAGCACTTAAAGTGGTTTTAAACTACAGAGAGCAAGGAGAAGACTTCTTACTCAGCCTTACACCTTCAAAGGTTAGGCAGGACTGCAACAAAACTCTAGTCACGCAAATAGTGACTTGTAAGCTTCCAACTTATATACAGTGCAGGCCCTCAAGAATCCCTGCCAGCTTCTATTTCTTACACAATTAAGCAGTTTCTATGAGAAAAAGGAAAGCTCATGACAGGAATGAGCTCGAACAAGATACTATTATGGGTAAATAAAAGACTGACATTCAGTGCTGACAAGGTTATTTTGTGCTAGTTCTTGGATTCGAATGTTTTTGTTATTTATGCATGGTGTAGTTGTATAGTATTGCATGCCGCCCACAGCTAAATTTACAACACATCAGTGCTTGCTGTCAACCACATTTGTATATAATGCTTACCCATAAACACTGCTGAACGGCAAGAAAGCCTCTAAATTCTACCCATGAAACCTTGAGGTCATGTACAAGGTGTGGTTTAAGTTCCTGCATTCTGCAAAAATCAGTTGTAAAAAAGTCTGCCTTGATTACTTCACACTGTTTTTAAGTTGCTATTATTATGCACGATTTTTTCCCCAACTCCTGATATGCAAATGCATACTTTTGCTCTTAGGATAACCAGAAGCGCAGATTTGTGAGCCACAATGGAATGCAGCATCACCACTATCGCAGCATTCTCTTCAAAGATGAGCAATTCTTATCAAGCAATATCGAGCAATTCTTAAACCACCAAAATGGTATGGTATTGAGAGGAAACCGCAAAGAAGCAAACATCAGTTGAAGGATTGCCTCAAGAGTTTCTCACCCTCAATCAGTGATGGTTTTACGGGCAATCACTTCTGATAGTAAGATCCCACTGGTTTTCTTGGAGCAGGGAGCAAATGCAAACAGCACAATGTAATAGGGAAGATGTCCTGAAGAAGGAGGTTCTGCCTTGGGCTGAGTCACAATTTGGAAACCGTCAGTAGATGTATCAGCAGGATTCCACTTCTGCTCACAAGGCAAAGGTGGTGCAACAATGGTGCATGAAAAGCTTCCCTGATTTCATTTCCAGTTCAGAATGGCCCCCGAACAGCCTGGATCTCAACCCTTTTGATTACTGAGTCTGGTCTGTGTTAAAACGCACAGCCTGCTCTACCCCTCACCACAATTCGGGTTCTCTTCGTCGGGCACTGAAAAACGCATTGAGTGAATTTGACGAAGACTACACCCGTGCCACCATCAATGCATTTCTAAAACGACTCAAAGCTTGCATTTGGGAAAAAGGTGGACTTTGCGAAAATGCAGATTTGGATTTAGGTATGTAGACTACATACAGGGTGCTGAACTGAAAAAAATACCGGTTCGGTTTGGGTTTGGATTCAATGCACTCTGATTTTGTTCCAGTTTGGAGAAATATGGATTTATAACCGTTCATAAATACTGAACTAGTTCACAAACTGGTTTGGGGCAGTATTTTATTCCACCCCATGACAATATGCTGCATAGTACTAACGACTTGTCTGCATGGCGCATACGCAAGTTTCATCAAGAGCAGGCAGAAATTTACGGACGAATTACACAGATAAGGGTGATTTTGATGTACATATTAAAGACAGAGGTAATTAGTCAGAATCCCTGCATCATTGTAATGTCTGCATAGCTTCCACACTCATTACATTGACAGCAGCAGAGTCAGTTAACTTTAGTTCTGCTTCACGTTTTTACTACAGGACTGGTGGTGAGTGAACTGTGGCATGTGATCTATGTTGTCAAAGACAACGTGAATTCACATTGTATTGCATAAATGACGACCTCAAACTTCCGGTCTGTAGCAAAGCAAGAAGCCAGCATTTGACATTTTGCTCATTTTGCTGCTTTTTGAGAAGCCGGTGAGGACGTTGATACTTCTGAACAACGAACAAGGGCGGTTTGTACTGAACCATGCGTCACTCTTTGTTGTGCATCTGCAAGTGGCATGTAGTCTTGTGCTGTCTAAGGGTGAACAGAGAAGTAAAACACCTGTGCATTGTGCCCCGCACAAGAACAATCGTAATCTGCTTGGCTAAGTATCAAATGTGCATTGAACCATGGTACATAACCAAAGATGATTTCACGTGCCGTTTACAACCGTGGTTAAGGCTCACTGAGAACATAATAATCATTAGCGACCACTGTGTTACGATTAGCGTAAGTTATGGAGATGAACTATTCGATATCCCTCTTTGAGGACATTGTCTTTTCCACTCTTCGTGTCCATCTGGTTATACTAACAAGTTGACCTAAAGCCAAACTGGGAGCATCACCAGAAATGTTGATTCCGCAGAGCCCCTGAAACAGCCACTGAACACAACCAAGCAAGACCAACTTCAGAACTGCAAGCATCTAAGCTGAGGTGGCCGTAGTTACCATTGTCTATCCCCATTCTAGTACACAACCCAACTCATGAGTCGTGTAACAATCTGCTGGAAGGGTGCGCTGACTGAAAGAAGTAGTTATTCGAACAATCGTGCAAGCTATTGAGCATCCATTGTCACCTCATATGCTTGCACTGTCTCGTGCGAAACCAGTAACCGTTATTATTTTTTGACAGTTTAGGTTCCGTTTGGGTTCAAGCACATTCCAAAAATATTGATTTGGGTTTGGATTCAGTTCCACCGAAAATTGCAGTTCTGGTTCGGATCTCATTCAACACCTTGATTGCATAACACATTAAGTCAACGTAAATGTTCTTTTTTGTTACAGTGCATCGCAACCATCTTTATGTGTTTTTATTTGAGCAGAAGAACTTTTGCTGCACCTTGTACTAACTTCAATAGCTGTGGTGCAGTGTTGAAGTTCCAATGCATGCATGTGTCTACTGAGGGTGGGTGTGGTATGCGGCAAAGTGGTATGGTATAGGGATGTGACCGTAGCCACGCAGCCATAACCTGAAAAGAAAGCCAGCCTTTGCCGCTGCAGCTTACCCTTCTCTATGCCAACAGCCATATCACAACTGACGCTGCATGTTGACCTCGAAAAATTATGTGACACTCACATGCAATGTGAAAGATAACGCTAAATTATAATTGCTCACAAAAGTAGTTTGCTGGGCTAGTCGGTAATAATGCACAGTTAAATAAAGCAGGAAGGCAGAGCATAAGTTACAAAACGTATGTGTACATGGAATCCCCCAGTTTCAGATTGTTTCATTAGACAGTTCACCGTATGAAGCACCTTATGTTTGATATAGATAAATGACACACTTTTTGAGCACTTTGAACAAGTGATTGCAAATTGAATGTTCTGTGTCGTATACAGATGAGGTTAATCGACTATTCAGTTTAATGCCAGTCTATGCGACTTCTATTCTTCTGCACCATAGGCTGTGCGGAGATGCGATGATGGCACCACCAAATGGCGCCATTGTGCACCATGGTGATGCCGTTGCTATGTTTGTAGCATAGTAACAAACATACTGAAAATTTTCACAACATATAGTATGTATGCCACGTTTCTTTTCTTGTTCATTTTGGCTGTTAAAAATCTTCTGGTACAGTACACTTCTGTTCATTTCATTTTTCAGTTGATTCGACGCTGACCACAGGTACCAGCTGGGGTCCATTTACTTCTGTGAATTACTTGAATCCTTATATTAGCTCTCATTGGTTAAATTGAACATGACTGGCCAGTATACATGTGCCCGACTCCAAAAGTGACTCCACGTGAGCCCCTAGTGACTGCAACGCTAGTCTTAGCAGCGTTAGGGGACAGTGGATTTGCCATTGTTTTTGTCAATGTTGCTAGTGGTGTCAATCGTAACTGCCGATGCCAACTTCAGTGTCGTTAATTATTGTGCATGTTGAAGGGCGAGTCCACATGTAACGATCTACTGATACAACAACCTCTTTTCACAGAACTATCGAGTTCATTATAAAAGGGTTTGACTATACGTGAATATGGTGCGTGCCTAACTTTCGCATAAATTTCAAGCAAACCGGGGTATATAGAAATATATTCAGTGCCTATCAGCGTTGAGTGAACGAAAGCTTTTTGCTTTTTTAGTAGCCCTGTTTACCTCAATACAACAGTGGAACATTCCAACGCATTTCCCGCGTGCCATGTACCTGTAAACAGTGATAATGTGCTAGGAAGCTAATTAATGCAGCACTCACCTTGGTCTGCATTGAGAGCAGTAGTTGTGACGTTAAGAGGCTGTTTACCCAGCCAGGTTACGTTCAAAGGAAAGCAAGAGCGAGGGAAAACCTTAAAACAGGACGACCACAGACAAGAATGGTAAGCTCGACAGGTCCCCCACGACAAGAATGAACACAGAAATGCTCCCAATGCATATGATAATCTACGTCAACAAAGGCTTGTTTGACAAGAAAATTGAGGCATTGCACCTTATGCGAAGCACATCCGTGTGCGACACCTTTTTTTATGTTTTTCCTTTGTTAACAAAGGACAGAGAATAAGGTAAAGAAAGGATTGCCAAACCTGTTTCTTTTTGTTGTTTTGTTCATGTGGCCTTTTTTACTTACATTATTAGTGCCTGACAATGAGGAATTTTAGTGGGAAGTTCACATAATTTGCGAGCAGCTCTAGCCAGTGTGTGTTTCTGTGAGTGACTTCGCTTGTTTAACGATAGCGTGTTTGCATCCAAAAGCAGGGTTTATACATGTCTCAGAGACAAAAATCCAATATTCAAGAACTTTCAAGGCCCTGTCAAAGCTTCTTCAAAAGTGCAGAGCAGCATCCCATTAAAAAAATTTTTTTACTTATAAAAACATTTCCAGAACACTATAGCTAAATGTATATATACAGAAGTCCATAAAATCACCACTTCACTTCGTTATATTGAAATATTTTTATACTGAAATGGGATTTTTTTTGCAAATAAGTACAGTCGCTGACATATTCTTATTGTACAAGGGGCTACAAATGTTTTTGCACTCGTGCAATGAAAAAAAAATGCTAATTTAAATTAGGAAAGTAATTCAAGGCCATTCTGCCCTGCAAAGGTGGATGACTAGTGGAGCTGTAAACATTTTAGTAAGAAAACTTGTGGTAAAGACTTTAGTGCATCACTCATTGTCATTAAGTAACGACAGTCACAATGGCTTTGTGGTCGCTATGATGTACACTGATTGGCATACTGTCAACTGCAGACACAACCTTTGATAATGTCAAATTGAAGCACGTACGCTGCTGGGTGGTCGGTTGGGCCAGATCGATGTGGAATTGCAAGCGAAATGTCTCCAACATGAAACGCGAAAATTACTCCTTTTTCAGTCCCGACACATCCACACTGAAATCACCGACAATGCATGTTGTATGCATGATTCCAAAGAATGTATGCACCGTTCACTGTAATTTGATGAGTGCTTGTAGCGTCTGCCTTAAGGACATATGAGCAATTGCATTTTTTGCTTGCTTACGGGGACATGAGTCATTGCTTACAGGGGTATGAGCCATTGCTTACGGGAGTATGAGCCATTGATGATGAAAGTTTTCGACACGCTGTTCTGTATGCTGCATGCGTGATTAAAAAGAATGTAAGCACTGTTTGCTTCACTTTGCTGAGTGCTTGTAGCCTTTGCCCCACAGGGCTATGAGCCATTGCATTTTACAGAAAGGGGTATGAGTGCTTATGGGGGTATGAGCCATTGATGATAGTTCTTGTTGCCGCATACAAAAATTCGACGGTTCCTTTGCCATATACAGCTCCACTGTAATAAAGCAATCAAACCACCGTGAAGTGGATACCTAATGTCATCTGTTGACATTTTTAAACTTGTCCAGCGAATATTGGCTGTCGTGCCATCTACGAAAAGCTTGTTAAACCAACAACAATACTGCCCCCCCACATCACCTATCACCAGCTTTGGCAATATGGCCCCCGTTTTTATGCTTTGGCAACCGATGGGTTAAATGAGGTCTCACAGCATACATACCATATTTACTCACATAATGAAAGCTCTCACATAATGAATGCACCTCCCAGTTTTCCAATAAAAGAGTGTTTTTTTTTTCCTTTTCCTCAGATTATGATCATACCTTGAAATTGCTGCTGTGAAGTTGGAGGCACATGGTACGATTCGGTGTCATATACATCGTCTGATGCACATCCGAGGCATTTTGCCATACCATAGCGCCGAATTAGATGCCAGCAGATCCAGTGTTACAGCATGACAAAATGCCTCTTTATTCCTTTTCTTTTTTTATAAATTGTTCACTTGCATTTCCACATGGCATAATGTCAGTATGAAACAAAAGATAAGCAAGCAGACCTGTTTCATAGAGAGACTTCAATAGTGACTTATGTAATGTATTGTCCATAATCCATTGTCCACAGTCATCAGCTTTTGATCACTGTCCAATTTCACACCTCTAAGTACATTTTCGTGAATTATCTTTGTCCCACGACACGTCCAAAGTAGATGATGGGCATTTACTGCAGACGCAGGAATGGAGCACTTCGGACACTTGACAACGCCTTCGTATGATTGACGCCAAGCGCAAGCACAAGTGGTCCCGGCACATTGTACACCGTATTGGATGCCAAATCGTATCGTGTGTCCGTTACTTTTTAAAGGTGGTCATGAAAAAAAATAGTTTGAACTCGTTTATCTCACATATGGAATGCGCCCTCTAAATTTGCACAAATTTTGGGGTAAAGATATCAAAATCATTAAGTGAGTTAATATGGCACCAGCATACATACAAGGTATACATACCAGCAGGGTAGGTCCTAAATATAGAGTCTATGATGTCAGCTGTGAGATTGTACTTCAGGCCCTCTGTGCCATCTGTTTGTGGCTGGACGTCAACGAGGAATGCTGCTGAGACACCAACGGGTTGTGCCGAAGGGGACATCTGAACAGTCCCAGCCTTTTTCTGTAAACAGTACGAAATGACAGTGCAAAGCCTATGTCAATAAGATTAACACACAAGTACTGACAGCTAACAAAATAAAATCCCATCACTATGTCGAGATAGGTACCATATTACCTTCAGTCATAAAGTACACATTTGTGTACGTGCCTTGTTTTTCTGTCCAGCAGTGGCCAAGCAAAAAAACCATGGACATTCAGCTGCAGGTCAACTAAACCTTCTGCTTACAAGCCGCAACCACATTTCATATCAGCCTGCAACATATTGTTACACAAACAAAGGACTAAGACTGGAGACTATTTACAAGGTATATTTACAAAAGGTAACTGCAGCACTGGCCAGTTCAGCCGACAACTCGAGAGCCAGAGAGCGTTCCTCGTCTTTGTCGAGGTAGGTGCCCGCATGCACCAGCCACAAAAAAACATGCAATATGCATGTATCATTACCCCCGGCGGCAGAGCACTGTCCCGGGGCAATTAAATATCGGTGATAATAGGAGAGTAATACGGCTTGAGGCATGCAACATGCACAACGTCAGCGGAATTTCGGGCAGATGAGGCACTGATACTGACTGGGGTGATTTCGTAGGTAACTGGAGTCACGGCCCGTAGCACTCGATATGGGCTTGTGTACCGAGACAGGACTTTTTCTGACAGGCCAACATGATGAATCGGGGACCACAGAAATACCAGAGATCCAGGCGAAAAGGGAACATCTCTGTGTTGGCAATCGTACAAGCGCCGTTGCTGGTCTTGAGAAGTCAGGAGGTGAGTGCGGGCAATTTCGCGTGCTTGGGCTGCCCTGGTGATGGTGTAAGTGCATACTCGCTGGTCTCTGCTGCAACGGATGGAAGGGATGCGTCCAGTGGCAATGTGGGTTCTCGGCCGAACAGCAGAAAGAACGGGGAATAACCGGCAGTGTCGTGATGCGAAGAATTATATGCAAAAGTTACACAAGGTAGGGCAAGGTCCCAATCAGCATGGTCGAACAAGAGTACTTTGCAAGCAAATCTGCTAGGATGCGATTCAGACGCTCGGTGAGACCGTTAGTCTGTGGATGGTAAGACGTAGTCAGCTTGTGCTTGGTGGAGCAGGAATTCAGGATGTCGGTGATGACTTGAGAAAGAAATGTCCGACGACAGTCTGTGAGCAGTTGGTGTGGAGCACCATGCTGCAGAATCACGTTGCGTAAAAGAAAACCGTGACATCTGTGGCGCAACTTGTTGGAAGCGCTCTGGTGATGGCGTAGCGCGTGGCGTAATCTGTCGACACAGCGACCCACTTGTTACCAGACGTGGATAGCAGGAAAGGGCCAAGTAAGTCCAAGCCAACGCGAAAGAATGGCTCCGAAGGAATGTTGAGCGGTTGAAGGCACTCAGCAGGGAGCATCGATGGTGTTTTTAGGCGCTGGCATTTTTCGCACGCCGCAACGCATTTCCAGACGGAGCGGGCAAGGCCTGGCCAAAAGAAGCATCGGCAAATCCGGTCGTAGGTGCAGGAGACGCCAAGGTGACCTGCCGCTGGTAAATCGTGAAGTTCTTGGAGAACAGCTGACCAGAGGTGCTTAGGAATGACGAGGAGTAGGGCAGGACCATAGGAACGTACATTGTGGTGGTATAATACACCATCCCGGAGAACAAACAGGATAAGGGAGGAATCAGAAGGCAAAGATGCCAAGCCATCAATGATGGCGCGCAAAGTGGCATCACGGCGTTGCTCATCAGGAACGTGTAGCAGCTGAGAAATGGAGAAAACGCAAGCGTTGGTATCGAGGTCAGGGTCGGCAGGTGGTTCGTCCACTGGATAGCATGATAAACAGTCTGCATCTTGATGAAATCGGCCCGACTTGTACACTACTGCATGGGAATATTCTTGGAGCCGCAGAGCCCAGCAACCAAGCCGGCTTGTAGGATCCTTGAGTGAGGAAAGCCAGCAGAGCACGTGGTGGTCCGTGATTACAGAAAAGTGCATGCTATACAAGTACGGGTGGAATTTGGAAACCGCCCAGACGAGAGCCTGGCATTCACGATCTGTAATCGAATAGTTGGCGCTCCGCTGCTGTGAGGGGGTGGCTAGCGTATGCGATAATGCAATCTTGACCCTGTTGGTGCTGGGCTAAGACTGCTCCAATACTGTGACCACTGGCATCGGTACACACCTCTGTAGGAGAGGACGGGTCAAAGTGGGCCAGTATAGGTGGCGTGGTGAGAATGTTGGTGAGGTGGGTAAACGTGGCAGTTTGAGCGTGGCCCTATATAAACAGCACGCCCTTCTTCAGAAGATCAGTAAGAGGTCGGGCAATCGCTGAGAAGTCTTTAATGAAGCGTCAGAAGTAGGAGCAGAGCCCTACAAAACTTCGGACGTCTTTGACAGACTGAGGTACAGGGAAAGACATGACAGCACAAATTTTCTCCGGGTCTGGTTGAATGCCGGAAGCGTCGACGAGGTGGCCCAGCACTATAATTCACCGACGACCAAAATGACACTTTGAAGAATTTAGTTGGAGCCCAGCCTCGCAGAAGACTTGAAGAACAGCGGATAAGCGCTCAAGGTATGTCTCAAATGTAGGCGAAAATACGAGAACGTCGTCTAGGTAGCAGAGGCATGTTGACCATTTGAACCCTTGAAGCAAGGAGTCCATCATACATTCGAACGTTGCTGGGGTGTTGCAAAGACCGCATGGCATAACTTTTAATTGATATAGACCATCAGGAGTGAAGAACACGGCCTTCTCTTGGTCTTTTTGATCCACAGAAATCTGCCAATAACCGGACCGCAGGTCTGTTGATGAAAAGTAGTTGGCACCATGGAGACAATCGAGGGTGTCGTCAATGCGAGGCAAGGGGTAGACATCTTTCTTGGTAATGGACTTTAAATGATGATAATCTACGCATAAACGCCATGTGCCATCTTCCTTTTTAACAAGCACTATGGGCGACGCCCAAGGGCTCGACGAAGGTTCAACAATGCCTTTGGCAAGCATCTCGTTCACTTTATCTTGAATAACCTTACGCTCTGAAGCACAAACTCGTTATGGCTGGCGATGAATAGGATTGCCATCACCAGTATTTATGTGATGCTTAACAACTGAAGTCTGGCCAAATTGGCGATTGCTGAGGTCGAATATGTTGTGGTAGGAAACCAAAAGGCGACACAGAGCGGCTGCTTGTTCAGGCAATAGGTTCGCAGTAATCACGGAACGAAGTGTTGCATCAGGGCAAATAGCATCCTGTGGACATGGTGAAGAATCTGAGCAGACGTCTATGGAAAACGTCGTGACCTGGTCATCTCCGACAGTATGGAGCATTTCAACCGATATGCCTTTGGGTAGAACTTCCTTTGTCAGGCCAAAATTAACAACAGGGAGGCATGTCCGGTTATCGGCGATGGTGACAATGGAGTGGGGCATAGTGATATTGCGCATCAAAAGGACATCCGGAACAGGTGTGGCAACGTAATTACCATCGGGCACAGGAAAAGATGAGAGCAAATCGACAAAAGTCAAGGCTTTAGGCGGCAGGCAGACAAAGGCGGTCGTACTAAAGTTTTTCGGCGGTTCAGCACGAATATGCACGAGTAGAGGAAGTTGAAGGCAAAGAGTACCGGCAGAACAGTCGATCAAAGCTGAATGTGCCATAAGAAAGTCGAGTCCGAAGATTACGTCGTGGGGACAATTGGTCAGCACTGTAAAAAGAACAGGAACATGGCGGCCGGCGATACTTACACAGGAAGTACATATTCCTGTGACATCAACAGTGCTGCCATCGGCCAAGCTTACAGCTCAAGTAGTAGGAGGCGTGAGAACTTTCTTCAGTCGACGACGGAGGTTGCAACTCATTATGGACACCTGGGCTCCAGTATCTATTAACGCCGTCAAAGGGACACCGTCAACATGGACATCAAGTTCTGGTTCGTTGGGAGCGTCAATGGAGGATTTTGACACGACGATGATAGTGCAGCACTACCTCTAGGGGCTGCATGGTCTAGTTTTCCATCCGGGATGGTCCGTAACTGGTCGGTGACAAATAGCGGCGTGGCTGGGGCGAAGGGGACCGACGGCGCTGAGGTGACGGCGAGCGAGCAGGATAACTGACATCTAAAGATACGTCAGAGGTAGGAGGCATACAGCGAGGCAAGTAACGGCGCGGGTCGGCATATGGGCGAGGAGATGGGGAAAAGATGCTCGAATACGACGACGTCCAGGAGGTGCGGCAGTGGCGAGCGACGTGGCCAATACGGAGGCAACAGAAGCAAATGGGCTTGCCATCCGGAGTTCTCCACTCAGTAGTGTTGCGGTATCTGGGAGGGGAATACAGATCACCGTGAGGCGGAGCTGTCGGCACTGGTCGGGCATCAGGTCGGGAGACGGAGCAGGCAGCAGGAAAACCTAGGTTTGCAAATTCTTGGTGTACAACTACCTGAATGAGAGAGATCTCTGGGGCTGGTTGGTCAATGGTGGGTTCAAGTGGGCGTGAATAGAACGGTGCAGGACTTGTAGCCTCGAGTTTGCGGCGAACAGTACGTGTGACGTGCTCATACAAGGGTGGTGAAGCGGTAAGGTCAACGCAAGACAACGTCGCAGCCGTGTTAGGGAGCCGGGAGAACTGTGGAATGACGTGGCGGCTTTTGGCGAGCTCAAAGCGGCGGCATTCCTTGACAATGATGTCGATGATGGACACATTGTTGAAGACCAACAAGTTGAAGGCGTCGTCCGCGATCCCTTTGAGTACGTGGCCGACTTTATCAACCACGGCCATTTTTTCGTCGACTTTCCGGCAAAGAGCGAGCACGTCTTGTATGTACGAGACATACGATTCAGTAGAAGACTGAACTCGGGCAGCAAACTCTTTTCTAGCAGCCAGCTGCTGACCAGCGGGATTTCCAGAGGTTGACGAGCTTCTCCTCGAAAGCATCCCAGCTAGAGATCTCGTCCTCATGTGTCCGGAACGAGACACGAGGAGTTCCGCCCAAGTAGAATAGGACATTAGCTAGCATAATGGTAGGGTCCCAGCGGTTGTTCTGGCTAACACGCTCATACAGGTTGAGCCAGTCCTCAACGTCTACATTTACTTGGCCTGAGAATATGCCAGGATTGCGGGGATCGGTAACCGTAACGTACGTTGTTGTCGGGGTTGCAGGAGTAGAAGGAGACGAGGTGTCGTCACCGGGAGCCATGCCGTAAAGCAGGACAATGCGGCTGCTGCGGAGTTCCGTGGCGAGGACAGGGAATGGCAACCTCCACCAAAATGTTACGCGAACAGAGGACTAAGACTGGAGACTATTTACAAGGTATATTTACAAAAGGTAACTGCAGCGCTGGCCAGCTCAGCCGACAACTCGAGAGCCAGAAAGCATTCCTCATCTTTGTCAAGGCGCCCGTGAGCATCGGCCACAAGAAACACGCAATATGTATGTATCAATATTGTTACACACACCCACTTCACTGCAGACACTACCATGTGTGACAGGATGTTAAACATGCCGCTTCTGTCAGCAATGGTGAAAGAATGGTTCTTCTTTCCTCTAATGCCTGCAGCCAGTAATTAACTTGCGCATGAGCTCCATGCTGTTAATGCTAATTTTTTTAGAGAAGGGAAGAATGTGACTGACTGCAGATTGAATCAAGATTTAATTGCTCTGTATTTATGTGCACTAATTAGAAAACTCACAAAGTACAGTATGATTCTACCACCTTGACTTTCAGTAGTCTGCCGTGCCTCGGAATTGAATTATGCAGCTATGACACACTTTTTGAAAGTTCATCACAATTTGGTAACGAACGGGTTAACGCTAGGTTGTGGCAAAGCAAGTTATTTAATCTGGTACAAGGAGATCAGTCCGATAGGCAAGATGTATACTTATACTGAGCTCTGCGAAGCCGAGTTTGTGAAATATCTGTTCTCAGCAACCAGTGAGCATTTATATGTAGTTATAACATTGTACAGTTTCAGCCAAGAATGATCAACTAACACTAGCGCGATTTTACATCAAATTAGGCTCCTGCTACATGGGCAAATGTCCATTCTCTCCCCACTCAACCTAGACTAGTCTATATCTAAAATTGAAGCAGAGAACCATAAAAGGTTTGGCAAGGTGCTCATCAAGATGACTGACTTCCTACACATCACAAGATGTGCATGTGTGCAAAACAGTAAGCTGAATGTTTATAGACAAGCAAGTTATACTAGTTCCAGCCAGCAGTCATGAGTGCAGAAGCATGTAAATCCATTCACACATCTCATGTCTTAATGAAACGAATGAAGCATTTTCATTTTTAGTGTAAATGTCTGCGTTGCTGAGATGGGACCACTCACACTTTATTGCATCTGAACCAACTACTCTTCAGCAACACAAAATGCTGCTGCATGTGTCAAGACATATTTGTAAATTTGTAGATAAAGTTCGGTAGGTATCTTAATACAGTCACTATGGCTGCTTTTGTTTGGCATCTGATAGCGCACGCTTGTGTGTGCCAATTCACCCGAGTATCTCTATTGCAATCGACAAAGCAGATTTCAGACCAGCCAGACTAATGTAGAGTGTGCTTTGAAAAGATAGTGCACCATTACCCTAATTGCACTGCCGTCAACCTGCGGTAACCCAAGCCCATTCTGCAGTGTCGGTGTGACAAGAACATACATGGCACAAAATCAGCAGCAAGGAAATTTGCGCAGGCTGTTAGATGACGTTTGAAAACTAATAACTAGAAGATAGAAAGCAAGTGCTTCTGAATATTTATGGCATGATTAATTATTTAAAGCTAAGATAACATAAGTGAAAAGCTCACTGGAGCGTGGTTGGCCCAAAACTCCTCTGGTGTGATCACCCGGCTGACAACCAAGTTCCTGTACAGCTCAAACAGGCGCGGGTCTTCCTGAAGAATCCTGAAAAAGGGTTCCAGTTCAACATGAATTCAAACAAGAATGGCAAAACAAGACAACACAAAGGTGCTGGCTATATGGCAGACTGACAAGAGAACAGTGAGCATTGAAAAAAAAAAAAAAAACAGATGAAAATTCAATGACAAACGCCTCTGCACTGCACAGAAGGGTTACAATTTGGCTGGAATGGAGCTCTCTCAAATGTCAAACATATGCTGTCTTGTTAAAGGGACACTAAAGAGATACACCAAGTCCCTTTAGACTGATAAAGTATTCTTGCAAAACACTATTTTCATTAACTTCGCTGTAAAAGGCTGGTTATTAAAAGAAAGAATGAAGGCCAAAGTACCACATCTTTGGTTTCACGCCAAAACCCTGCCACCAGTACGTCGGTCTGGCATCATGGATTTCAATGTATATTTTAGTATTTGGGCTTTTGTAGCTCAGTGAAAGCTTTCAAAACTCGCTGAGTTGAGTCCCCTTAAGAAAGATTCTTGTCAATATTTAATGGCAAAAAAATTAACTAGGCCCAAGCAGAGGCTGTCAAAATCCACGACATCCTGAAGAGCAGGTGTGGGAACGTCAAAGCAGCATCTCCACCTGTCTTTCATTACTGCACCTTCTCTGGCTTAACAAGCCTCTATTCATGGTAAGAATGCCTTTCTTGGCAATGTAGAAGGCCAATTTACTAGCACAGCTCAAATAATTTCAGCTCAATAATTTATCTCTCTAGCGTCCTTTTGATGGCTCAAGAAATTTCCTCACTACAATCGCCCACACACCATTCTTAAACAAAATCCCACATTAAGGGGCCCCTAAACAACCTCTAACATTTTTTTACACATTTAACATAAGCACGCGCATTGTGTACAGAATTCCGTGACGCTGATCTTTGGTGAACGCGGCAGGGCTAAGCGGCGTGGGAATGGCACAAATTTAAAAAAACAATTCCATGCTTCTCTCTTGATCTTCCCGGTGCTTCTCAGCACATTGCGATGTCATCGGGTGCTCCAAGTGATATCGAGTAGTCGACCTACAAGAAACTATGACTTTTGATTTGTCTACTAATGCACCTGTAAGCAGTTGATACAGTCACACACCTGCTCTTCCTAGCAGTGTTGCTTGCTTGTGCACACATGTGTTACATGTTTCGTCATGTCATGTCACTCTTATTAAGTACGTATTTACAAAAATAAAGAAGAGAAAAGAACAAAACAAATAATAGAAGTCCTTTTCTGCACCAACACAATGCTTCAGCTTTCGTTTTTCTCACAGGCGCCAGTGATGAACACCCTATAAATTGCTATGCCACGTCTCTGCAAAACACAGTGGTATGTATCACGTTGCAGGTCTGGCAAAATGCCGGCAATTAGCGGGGCCTCCTTCATCCGTTTGCTTGCACTTTCTCTTTTCTATTTGTGCGGTGGGTTGTCAAACCTCTGACAAAGTACTGTAAGCAAATTGGGCAGTGATCGCGTATCATTCACAACACAGGGTCACGTCTATCGCAGTACTGCTTCGCAGGAGCACGAGGTACAGGCCAGTACGGTAGCCAAAAAATGTGGAGTCATGGTAACTGGATGTGAATGGTGTTTAGAAACGAGAAAAAAAGAAAGCGCAAACATGACATTGCTAATGACCACTAATCTCGGTTCATAATATAGATCAGTGGTAATGACATAGTGTCCACATGTCACTTAGAGGAGCACACGGCAAGGAGAAGAGACCTCTCGAAGGGGGAGACACAAAAGAAACGAAGAAATGAGCAACGGACGCATTCTTCATCATCAAACAGCTCTAACTCTACTATTACGGCATCATTTTCAAAACTTTTTGCAGCTGCATATTTGTTGTAGACTCACACACAACTGCCACTATATAACACATTTTCAACCTCGGAGTGGTTGAGGGGCCCTTTAAACTATCACATGCCACTGCAGTACGGCGATCATCCTCTTCTGTCACAATAAACCAATTTGCTCATGGTTCACATACTTAATAAGCCCACAGCCAAGCTGGCTACTACGACTGCTATGAGCACTGCATATGCATCTCAATTTCACATGCTTACTCTGTTTCAGAAGTTTGTGCAGCAGATCCAAGGCTATGCGAACCACAAACACAAAGTTTTCCACAGTGAGACGTAGTTCCACAGTTTGGAGCACATTGGACAAATAAATGGCCTTGATAAGTGACCTTGTCGGCAGGTTGGAAGCTTCTCTGCAGGTCGCAGGGCTTTTTTTTTGCAAGATATTGCGTTTCTCTTTAATAAAGTATTTCTTGAGGCTCTATGACACTGAAAATAGAGTTCTCGACTTGTTCGAATGGACACACACAGAGACCCCAAAAAATGTGCATTTAAAAAGCCCAATCAATTAACTGATTTGACAGTGGCTAAATTAAAGCCACAGCCACAACCACAAAAACACGGAGTACTTCCTCCTGGGTAGTGCTTCATCCTTTGCAAGAATGGCATCTGCAGACTTGCTTGTGTGGTATCATTAGCATCATCCCAACCCACTCTTTTACGGGAAAGGATAGAATAAGGTGGCGTTCAACATGATTAGAACAGTGTGGAAGGAGTAAACATGCACAAATTCTAATTAAATAAGCGGCTGCACTTACGAATGTCAGTGAGGGCACCGTGTACAAGTGAATGCTACAAGAGGGATCAAGAGATGGCGCCACTGTCCCGTGCGACGCACTGGACGAGTGCTCCTTCCACCTCTGCAACCCTCCTCCTGCTCTGTATCTCAAAATGTCTTTAAGGCGCACGCCTTTATGGTATCAGAGCAAATATGGAACGAATTTTCTACCGCTGCTATCACAACAGCTGATCTCACTGCACACTTGCGGTCTCAGTAGATGCTGCCACTGCCTTTGCTACACTACTTGCAGCTAGCAGACAACAGGGCATGAAAGGGCACCTTTAAGATGTGTTCACCCCCCTAATTAGGGGGAGAAGCCTGTAGCTCCCACACTGCTGCACAGAACTACTGAAACAGAGTACAGTGCCAGAAGCAAAAGTGTCAACCCCATCGCTGAAGGGACCGGCAGGGTCTTGCATTCCAAAGCTACACACAGGTTATGACAACACACTGTGGTGGGAGCTGCAAATTATTTTGCTCACCTGAGGTTCTTTACCACAGTAAAATTTTAGTTGGGGAAGATTTCTTGCATTTTTTGCCCTATCAGAATTAAGCTTGTCAAACCCAAAACACTATTCTCAGCAGATGAACACTATGGCCACTAATGAACCACCACCACATAAAACTGCAGAAGTCTGTCAAAATGCAGCACCTATGGTTGATGTTCATTGTTTCTTTTAGAAATCCCAGTTCATGCTTGACACCATCTTATTTTTTTTATTTGACTCAATGATTTCTGTGTAAGAATGACACTAAAGAGCAACTCCAAACTAGTTTAGACAAGTAGAGTATTCTTGCAAGACTCTTTGCATTTATTTATATTTCACAGCAAATTTGGTTTTTACCAAACTTAACTCGGCATAGTGCTCGCAGTCAGAAAATGCTCACATCCCCAACATCAGTCATCAAAAATTATTTTTATTTTTCTCGAGTAATCATCACACCCTCAAACATTGCTGCAGCAACTGCTGCCCACTCGTTCCAGCCAACGATGGTGATAATGTATGGTATTTAACAGGGATAAGCGGGCTAGTTGGTGGTCGTTAATGGAATGCATCATGTAACCGCACTCTTGTGTGTTCCTTCCTTGTCCCTTGTTTTTCAGTGCGGTTACATGATGCATTCCATTAATGTATGGTAGCCAAGTGCTAGTGTTGCAAATAGCAAAGTCAGTGGTGAGACAGACTCTGAACAGGTGTGGTCAGGGTCATTTTATTTAGGTATTCATTTAGTGACTCGTTTTAGCTAGCGCCTGCAAATAAAGGGCCTTTGCAGTTCCTGCTTGTGTAAAACTTATGCTCTTATTACTAAGTTAAATGCTGTTTGCAAGTAACATTTTGCTTGAGCTTACAGTAGCTGATGAGAGAAAGACTATCTACAACCACTTCATTTTTCTATATAGCCACTAGGACGTTCTAAGGAAAACTCTCTCCACATAATTATCACACCCCCAACTTCGCATCAATTTCCCGCAAGAGAAAAGTGCCAGCATTACGCAATCAAATATGGTATTAAAGAAAAGTTGCATTTTCACCCATTACATGAAGCAGTGACAAGATATGGTATGGTAAAACTTTATTCTGGTCCTTCGGAACGCACGACAATATAGTTGGCAAATAATGCAAACTACGTCTTGCACTGGTTAGTATGGTATCGGTTGGAGTAAACATTTGCAGGTGCTTGTGAGCAATAAATTTTTGAGAAGAAGAAAGCTTTAGTCAGTGCTGCCTCAAGTCTGAATCATTTTCACCTGTGGAGGTGATGCCCTCAGGTGGTTAAAAGCAGAGAAACGACTGTTTCTTTCTCCTCTGCACTATCCTGGCTTTCGTTTCTTGCCAATGGCCTCATTTATATTCTTTCACCTTGTCATTGACTTATGAATAATCTGCAGAGCACGGTGTCAACCAATCACATGAACGAGCACCCAAGAAGATAGACAGAGCTTCTTTTGATATAGTCTAGAGTCCAAAGCTGCACATCAGCAGATATTGAAAAGATTAGAGGAGTAAGCCCGCAATCACTACTATTGCCATAAAATAAAATCACAGAGTTCAAATGTCCCACAGCAATACACAGGCTATGGAAGACGTAACAGGAGTCTCCAGATTAATTTAGACCAGCTGGGGCACCTTCTTTGAGGCGCACCAAATGTAAGCGCACAGGTTTCTGCATTCCACAACCATCTGAATGAGGCTGACTTTCAAACCAGTGACCTCATCCCAAGCGGCAGAACACCACAGCCACTGAGCCACCAAGGTGTGGCAGCAAAGGCTTCCTTTTTCGTAAACCACAGCAGGTCAGTGGGACGCCACTAACTTTGAAGTACTTTCACTTGTTTTGAGCGCCCTTGTGCAGAAAATGTTCTAAAAGCTGTTTTAAAAGTTGCATGCACTGTCGTGGCCCCTTTTTAAGCCACAGTTACAACTGTAGGCAGATCTGGAGATGTAGCAATATGCTCCAGTCACCTGCGACAAGTTCGTGCTTGAACTTGCACTGACAGCACATCTAAGGCAGCCTTAATTGACCATTTGCAGAACTGTGAACATGTGTACCAGAACAGCTAGGGAAGCAAATGGCTTTCTGGGAAAACAAGCTGCTTGGTCAGGTTGGCTTTGTTGCATCATTATTTTTTTAGCACTAGCACTTGACTCAATGAGAGTTGCCTATATTCGAGCATGCATTCTACCCTCTTGCAATCCTGGTCGAGTGTTCTCTTCAGTTGTGCTGTCGTCATGAGAAAATGCTATATGTATGCTGTTTAATTTTTAAAAAAAAACATCATTTGAGAGCCAGCACTGATGCTATGTTTTTGTCTGCTGTTGTCTGTACTTCAAGCCGGAGAAAAATTCCTTCACGCCATTTGTGCATAGCATGTACATTGTCACCGCACAAACTTTCCAATCATGCCAACAACCTGCATTATGTTTGCCCACGGAAACTGTCATTCTAAGTTCATTGTTCATGACTCACAAAATCTACCTGGTTAAGACCAACTGCATTATACAAGGTATATTAATATAATTGCGACTGACTGGAGACCCACTTGACAAGAGGGCCCCACCCATAGTGGAATCTAAGAGACCATGTTTTTGTAAAATTGTTTAAGTCGATGAAAAAAAGGAAACCTAACAAGAAAAAAAAATTGAGGGTCATAAAGGTGCAGAAAGTGAATTTCAGGAGATCTATAAGAACTCAATCCCACTGTCTCTTGGTTTGAGTCCAGAAGGTGCCATCTGATTTACAATATCCAAAATGGGAAAGGCAACTTCAAATTTCTTTCATTATTTTTTTTTCTTTCATGTGAAATTTAATCACAAGAAAGTGTTTTTGTGGATTGCTATGACAAAGCAGGCTAATATTTGGTGGCTTCTTGTTGAAGCCAAAGGAGCAATTCAGAATCTGCGTGCAGCAAAAGAAAGCTACAGCAGCATTGCTGTGGTGCGTTTCACAGCACTGCAGTTGATTTGGAGACCAATATGTTCACCATAACAAACTTTGCTTACTGCCTCTTCAAGTAATATGTGACTTGCATGTGTTTTACTGCAGCCCAAAGCTAAACCCCCAAAAGGCGTTTTCTCATTATTCTGATTACAGATTACAGATGACATAGCTTATTTCTGTTATGTGAATTTAACATTTATCCCTCTTGCATCAAGTGTTAACAAGCAATCGGCATTCAAGCGAGGCAAAAAAGTATTGTCACAGAGCACCTGTTTTTTTCTTCAAGGTCAGAATTCAAAGTCCTTTTGAACTTTGGCAGCAGCTGCTGTAGAAGCTCCTTCACGCTGTTCCTGTCTTCCAGTTGAGCCTGGGTGCCCAGAGAGTTGACAAAATGGAAGGTGGTCGCAGAACCCTCGGTACCATGAAGAACAACTTGGAGCTGCACTTTAGCCTTGCCCTCTGGAGATATCTTTTGCACTGCATGAAGAAAAAAAACACAAGCACAAGCACGTTTAACTACCCAAAGTGGATGAGAGTTATGTGCTGGAATGTAAACACTCAATCATGAACGCTGATCACATGCTGTACATCAAAATACCACCATTATTTGCAATTACGAAACAATCAAAATGTAGTGAGAGCAGGTGACTGAAACTTTCACAACATTATAATTTACACAAGATACTGTTACTGACTGCAAATGTTGCCGAGATCAACCTAGAGAATTGAATGATGACAGTGTTATCATTCACAAGTGAGCTGTCCCATTACTGCTTGCCTAAACTACAGCAAATTTTAGATAATTGTGGGGTTTAATGCACAGAAACTGTACAGTGGGTTATGAAGGATGGCGTATGCAGCGAAGGCTCCAGATTCATTTTGGACCCATAAGGTTCTTTAATGTGCATTCAAAACACAGTACACGAGCATTTTTGCATTGTGCCTCCATTGGAATGCGACCGCCATGGCCGAGGTCGAACCCACAACCTTGTGCTTACCAGCACAACTCATTAGTCACTGAGAAATCATGGCGGATATCATAAATTTGGTGACAACTTGAGGACTATAATGACTTTTACACTGGCATTACCAATCCTTGCATTGTTAACCTATATCAATGAATGAACAAATTCTTTATTTATTTTTTTCAATAAAGGATAACTTGATTGGAAAAGCAGTGACAGATAAAGCAAAAGAAGGTGACACCACCCTAGTTCTGATGGCCACAGGTTCCACATTAATAAAACGTGCACATCCCCTTTTTAAAAAAGAATTCATCCCCATTGCCTGAGTACCATTTCCCGGTGGTTGGAGGGTACTCGTTTGAGCTACATTGTGGGCTCACTGATTACCAGGCATGGCCTCATGGCCAGGGTTCCATACTACTTGACTCAATGCAGTTTGTCTCGATATGTCATCAGTAGTCGGTGTGATGCGCATCCGTCTAGGTAGGCACAGCAGGCCACTTCAGGGACTATGATGGTGTTTGGGTCACTGCAGGTGGCAGCGAGGGCAATGGCAGCCTTTTCAGCTTCTAGCGAGCTGGACATTCTTATGAATGCTGTGACGATTGTATTTGTCGCCTGGTCTATGATGCTGATAGCTGACGCCCTGTGTCGCTCATATTCTGCCACGTCCATGTATCTGACAGCAGCGTGGTTGGCGAACATTCTAACGTGGGCTTTAGCCCAGGCCTTCGGTCTTCCTTGATAGTTTTCTGGGTGCATATTCTTCAGTGCCGGGGCTACCTGTATTAGTTCAATAATTGCCAACGGTAGTGACTGTGGCATGTTGCTGTGCCTGTTCAATGTCCATTAGTACTCTAGCTTTTTCAGCAGGTGTCGTCATGTGGCTGAATTGAACAGCTGCTGTTACTAGTTAATGAAATGAACTTCGAGAAGCTGTTTAAAGTCGCGCAGCTTTTCACAATGAAGATTAAAGCCAGTGTGCATTCTCCTGGCAGCTGGGAGAATTTCTGAAACGAATTTCTCCCGGCACTTGCTTCCTATTGTTAGGTTAGGTTAGGTTAGGTTAGGTTAGGTTCGGGCACACCTGCAGACTCTCGTGCACACGTGCAGGCAGTTTTTTCAGGCAGTTTGTCGCGTGACCTCCGAGCGCCAAAAGGAGGTGAATGCCGGGAGAAATTCGTTTCAGGAATCCTCCCGAGACGCTGCCAAGATCAAAGGTTCGACACGGCAGTCTCGCGGAACTGACACTGGAACGTCTATCGTGCGCTTGCATAACTGAATTTCAAGCAGAACTACCTCACGCGCCGCGCGATCATGTTTATACATATACACACGCACACGTGGCATCATGTAACAGCCTGGTTCGCGAGTCATCGCTGCTACTGTCACACCCTTCACGACATGAGCACTCACTTTTGATATCGGCGTACTTGTGGCTCACGGAAAAGGAATCCTTGCCTTCCAACATCCAGGCAATGCGCTCTGCCATCAAGTAGAGGGTCCCGTTGTTCTTCTTGTAGCGCACGTTACTAACCATCAGAAGAACGTCTTCCGAAGATGTGCCCATGGCTTCGAGTCGATGGGGCGAATTCGCGCCCAAAGCAAGCACCCACCGATTTTAGAATTCAGGCGCACAGTGTTGATACTGAAGGACGCGAAACGAAACTGAAGCCACGCTTGAGATGAAGTAGTCAAGGTAACCGACGCATCTGTAGCTTGAGAGTGGGCGATTCATACGGGAAGATTAGTTCTTCGTAAAACAAATCGCAACCGAAGAACGGCAGGAAATTTGGTCCGCTGTTCGCACATTCGGAACAAATGAACACCGAAAACCTTCGCGGGCGAAAACACACAATGCCTTCGGACAATGTACAACATATAATACGCTACACTTGCAGCAGCCAGGAAAGAATTTAAGCAAATTCTACTACACGACTACTATCTACTAGTGCCAGAACCGCCGGTAATCTCCATTCAACCATTCAACATGTTGTGAATTGTCGGCATCGGCCGCCTAGCGGCAAAATTGTTTCTAAATGTGGCCTCCGAGATTGCGCAGCGTCGAACTATAGTTTTGTAAACCGCCAGTCGGTGGCGACACAAGTCCGTTAACGCTACGATGGAATGGCTGTACCGCATTTCTTTGGATTTTACGGCCTTTTTTAAGAGGGAGCTTTAGCTCGAGCCCAACTCCGACGCGGCCTATTCAAATACATATAAAACGCGAAAATGTATTTCTGGGATAACCCCTGGACCGATTTCAATGTAATTTCTTGCATTTGAGAGAGAAAGTTAAATAAATTCTATATAGTGTTTGTTGGAAGCGAAATATTGATTTAGGGCCTGGATTTTGTTAAACAGATTTTCAAAAATGTGAGGAGGAGGAGGAGGAAAGAACTTTATTGTGAGCCCTGCGAGTTGGTGGGGAGGGGTCTGAAAAAAATAGAAGCACGAAGTTTACAAATTATTAGCTCTGCATTAAGAAAAGATATCGCAGTTCTGTAAACGGCATCCTCTAGGTCATTGAAAGCGGACAAATTTGATATGTCATTTTATATTTTACGTGATTTTTTTTTACGTTGTATACAAGGGTTCTGCAAAAGCTGTATTTCCATATTACCAATTTATTTTTTAGATTCATGTGTGACATATCAATTTTGACCGTTTTAGATGTGCTATTAGATGCAATTCACATAATTATAATATCGTGTTTCAGTGCTGAGTTACAGAGTTGTAAACTTGATAGTTCCGTTTTCTGAAAATTTGCGATTTTTGCCAATTTTTATATGAAAATTAACGACCTATGGCAAAAACTCGAAACCAACAGTCACTAGATTTTAAGTTTTTCCTTTAAGTGCAACAAACCTCTCTAAATTTTCTGCAGTGGTTGCTGAGAAAAACGAATTCTCCTTTTACATGTGTTCAGATACGACCACCCGAGCTAAAGCTTCCTCTTAATATTCTCCACTAGTGTTTGAACTCCGATCAACATTTGCATATTCCAGTTTAGTGCCTCTCCTGTTTAACTATACTGCTAATAATAATTATATTTCTGAAGTGAACAGCTACAAGGGCTTCAGATCTGTAAATATCTCTCCTGGATACAACACGTAGATAACGCCACAGCTAACGCCCTTCACAAACTCTTTTTACTTCGACGTGCTTTCAAGCTCACGCCCCCCAGTGAGCGTTAATTTTCTCACATATAACACCATTATTCGTCCCATGTTAGAATATGCCGTCCTAAACTCGGATTCATTCACTAAAACCTGCTGCACAGCAAACCACACAGCAAAAAAAAAAAAAAAAAACAGTGCAGTTTATTCATAGCTCCTATGGCCGTTCATCTCTCGCTCATCTACTTAATCAAAGTAGTTTGCTTCCAGTCTCATAGAAATCGCATCTGTCGTTTAAACTTTCTTTCTTCAATTAATCAAAGTTCAATACAATTTTAACGCAGCCAACGTCATACTGTACTCCTCTGGACATAACACAACACAGCGGCACGATTTTAGAGTGACACCACTAAACGCAAGTATCAACTCTTATAAGTATTCCTATTTCCCCAAAACGATTACAGATTGAAATAATCTTACTAATGATGCGGTATCATAAAAGTCCCTACAAATGTTTGAAACCCGTCTTTAATTTCCTATACCATATTTTGTACTACATTATATCCTTTTGTTGCATTTGTATCTTATATTTTTGCATTTCTATTCCTTGATATTGATTTATGATTTGTAATATGAAATGGCTTATGATTTATTTTGAATTTTATTTGCTGTTTCCAACGTGTGTTTACTTGTATATATATTGTATGCCCACCTAAGGTCTTATAAAAGATCGCAGTATATATATATATATATATATATATATATATATATATATATATATATATATACGTCCAGCGGACGTCCCATCGCACGATCGCTTGGGTGGCGTATGGGCACCCAAGATCGTGCGATGGGGTACCATGGGGACATGCGCTTGGCACGTTGCGGGTACATGTCAGGGCCTCTTGCGCAGTGTAAGATAAGAGAAATATCAAAAAGTTTGCCTACGTGCATACGCATGCGCACATGCGCGAGCACGCAAGTGTAGTGGGCTTCTTCTTTTTCTGTGGGTCTTCCGCAAGGCAAAATTAAGTGGCATACTGAACTGTAACTGAAGCTCTTAACGCAAGCTGCTTCAAAACTTACGCAAGGTAGGATATGCACACTTGAGCTGCAGACATGACAGCTTCAGATTATAACATGAACATATTAGAAAAATGCATTTCTCTCAGGTGGAAACTGAAAGATCAAGCTACTGGGAAGAGAACTATTCACATGTATGTGGGCAAAAAAAAACAAAAATAAGCAAGAACAAGATATCATATCGATGGGACGTCCTTAGTAAGATATCCGAAACTAGATGTCCGAAGGACGTTCTGTTTGTCTCCGAAGCGGTGCATGGATGTTGGGACGCGATAGGGAAGTCCCGAGGACGGGGGCTTGTCAGCGGTTGTCAACCTTCGCTGTATTTCAATAGCTAGCAAAATATTTACGCCCTATCTCATTTATATGGGATGCTGTGCTGCTCAATCAACTCCAGCCTCTATGACCAGCGCCAAACCGGGCCCGCTCGGCGGCGGAGGTACAGTGCCTAAAATATAGCCAGGGTCACGGGAGCCTTGGAATAAGATCCCCTCCATTCGCAAAAAATTGCTTCCATAAAGTTTATTCTCTCACTGTGTGTAATCAGTGAGCTTCATGAAAGGCACGTCCAGGCCCAGAAAGCGCGTGCTGTGCTCTTGCGTAACAATGCCGCTTAGGACCACGTCATTCTTCTTCACTGGAACGCTTCCCCCCTTCCCTTACTTCTTCTTCTTTTTACTCTTTAACGTTTGTTAATGATCTGCCATGAGCCGCGTTCAGCTCAAGGCTGTCGATCCTCGTCATCTGCACCAACAATTAACAAGTTGTGCTTAAGACTTCCGCCTACGACAAGTGGTTCTTAGCTCGAAGTGAGACATGTTTATAAAAAGCTGTGGTTCCGATTATAAATGCGATTGATCGTACAGCTTACACGGAAATGGTTTCTTGCAAGTGCGTGCTTCCGAGAGAAATAAGGAAACACGCGCAAAGCGAGCTTCACCCGACCACTGGGTGAACGGCGGTGAAACAAACTAAGCAAGAGCACGGTGTCTTCGATACACACGTTGACAGATCTGTGTATGTGGTCTTGTCGCTCATTCTTAGCTACAGTTTAGAAAAAAAAACGACAGTTGTTTCTTGCAGATGTTGCACGTACGGTGAGGCCCAAATAACTTAATTACTTTCTATTCTTGTTCTTTTGCTCCAATTAGAAAAACAGTGTCTATATATGAGGAGGGTTTTTTTTTTTTCGATATGGAGCCAAATTCACAAACGGAAATTATGTGAGATAGAGCTGCAATTGCAAGAAGAGCTAGGTAATTTTCCTATAGAAAAGGTATCACAATGAAACGGGTCATATAAGGCAAGCGAACCATGGGCGAAGATGGTATTTTGGATCAACCATGAGTTAGATCCTGCTGTTGTACGGATAAAAATGAAAACCAAATCCACTCGCTTAATAGGAAAGCGCTTTCCAGGCATTGTGAGCGAGTCAATATGGCAGTCTCATTACAAATTATGTTCCTTATTTGGGTAACAGCCTTCAATGCTGCTCAAGAAAAATATCCTGTGAGAGCTGACACAGGAGACTCCATATATATGCTTCCAAGTAGACGAATTTGCTCCCTACAAATATTATTCCCAGAGTTTATGGAGCATGGCAGTGCCCCTAATTGCCAATGTTCTAATGGCCTTATTTCTGAAATCAAAACGGACCGTTCTTGAAAGTCGTTCTCAACAAAGTTTTCGTGCCAAAACCACATCAAATGGAGTGTTTAAAACCGAAACGAGTCAAATCCCAACTTTACATCCTATGCATATATTGGTCAAATGTGCTCCATAATATTTCATTGCTTGTTGCTGTAAAGTAGCCCTAGCTGACGTGTAAAATATGTCATATAATTGCTTGGACAGCGTTGCATTTCGGTCCGATGACGAATTTTAGGGTTTTTCTCAAATTCCGCTTAGGTGGATTTGACTCACTTCGAAACAAAAGCTCTTCATATATACTCAAGGTTAAAAAACATGCTTTCTACTAACTTCGTGCTTTTGCATACGTTGTGTAAAAGCTACGTTTTGCCGTTTCTCGCGTCTTGCCAGTAATGATCACACTACTATAAATAACTGGGTCATTTATTAGTAATGAACGCCTCCGTTTAAGTGAATCAATAGAGATTACACAGATTTCTTCTAAATAAAAGCTCGTTCCTTCTTCGACTCAGGTACACTGTAAAGCGATCACACACCCTTAAAGAGTGCTTTCTGTCATTCCCTTGCAGGCGTAAGGGTGTGAGCTTTAGAATAAGTTGCACCCTTAGGGCCGATTTACGCTCGAGCCGCCCATCGCCGCAAGCTGCACCGCACGCTTGCGGTCGCGCGAAAGATTGCACGTATCAAACACTTGTGCACAAATTTCGGTCTACAATGTGTAAGGTATACACTGTGTACACAATGTAAACGGTAATTTGTGCACAAGTGATGGATACGTGCAATTTTTCGCGCAACCGCAAGCGTGCGGTGCGGCTTGCGGCGATGGGCGGCTCGAGCGTAAATCGGCCCTTAATGACCTTTACAGAGCCCCTGAAGCGGTTCGGACAAATTTTGTAGACGCGTGGGTACGGCTAAACTTAATAATTCGCACCACAATTTGTGTAAAGCGTCTCATGTTAAGAGAGCTACAGACGATTACAAGTTACCCTCCTCAGTAAAACACGTTGTGGGGCTAGTTGGTGCATAGCTTTCAATAGGTGAAGCGCCAATGGTGGCGGCACACAAGAAGGAATACAGACAGGACAAGGCGCTTCCTGTCTGTATTCCTTCTTGTGTGCCGTAACTATTGTCGCTTCACGTTTTGAAAGTTACCCTCCTCCATAGTCATGCATTTTCTCCTCAACTCGTTTGCCGAGTGATCAGGGTCAAGCTCCGCCTTCACTGGCCCTGCGTCATGATGGCACGTCGTGTCGTCGACTTCCGGTTCTCTAGGAGCGAGCGCGCGAAGCACGGAGGAAGGAAACTAAGGAGAGGCCCTGACGTCACTCTTTGTGAAGCAAAAGTGAAGCCGGAAGTTGGCGTTGCTCATGGCGATGCTCCGCCTTTTGTGCCACCCTCCTCTCTTGTTTACATCTTTCGCGAAACCACGCCGCGCTGCGCGTGGTTTCGCACGCGGAGCGCGCGCGCTCGCGCAACATGCGGCAGAGCACGGTGCAGGTAACACAGCGCAACAAGACACGGTGACTAACGCAAACCCGCCCACACAGCGCCTTTGCCACGGCACGATACCTACCAGAGCAACACGTGTGCGCGCTCAAAAAATCAGAACAACGCCGCCATTGTGGCCCAAAAGGCGTGGCCATGCAGCAAAAAAAATAAAAAAGCAGCAAAAGAAATGAGAACCTATACGTCATTTCCGCCACACTTTTCTCCTAGCGCGCGGAGGGGGTAGGGCCTCTCCTTAGTTTCCTTCCTCCGTGGCGCGAAGCCTTTCCAAACTCTCCGTAAGCTGCTTGGCAGTCGACGCCAAGCGAGAGCTATCGAAGCAGCGTGCGTTGCGAGCATTCTGCCGCAGCGCCGAACGTGTCTGGTATTCCGGTAACCACAGGCGAGCTGGGAGTTTCGACGGATGGCTGGAGGCATAAACTCAAGCTGATGAAGGAACTTTAGTGTAGACGTACGTGAGCGGCCTGATCGGTCTGCACGATCCAGCCACTTGCTGGCGCAGAGCTTAACCAGCCAGACAAAGCTCTAATATTGCTCTAACCAAGTCTAAAACATTTTAAACGTTTACAAAAACACGTGTTGATGGTTACATTCCTGCGAAAAATTTACACCAGCAGCAAAGAAGTATACAACACGTCACTACTACTGTGTGTGGTTGAGCTCTGTGCCACCAGGTGGCTGCACCGTGCATTCACATTTGCGCTTCTGCTCATCACGTGAAACGGCACGGTCAAACGGCCAGGCCCTGTTCCCTTGCGCTTGCGTTTGCCCTAATACCGGACTCGCGAAACGCTATTGCGTTAGTAATCCTCCAGTGTAAAGTGACGGTCGCAAACGCGCAAATCCTGGCACCAATCGGATAGTGGCAGTCCGATACGCTGCAGCCAGTCCGCTCATCTGGTGCCTTGCAGAGGGACACGATGTCGCAGCTTGACATTTTTCCAGTCGCTACGTTTGCAGCCCACAACGCAACAAAGTCAAATCATGGTGCTGGCGAAATGTGACCGACTCTGACCGTGGAGGTCTCGTCAAAATGGAGGACGTTGTAACACAAGCAGACGACGCTTGCCGTGTGCCGGATTAAGTGTAGTGAGAAATTGTTCTTGTGCGTTCTCTTTATGTTGCTTTCTTTTTATAGAAACAAATTAAATAACATTCAAACTATTACGAACGACATTTGTTCACTATAAAGTTGGAAAAATTATTTATGATGCGCCCTGGGCAGCCAATAAGATATCTCGCCCTACATTGGGGTAAATGACGTCAAATGGGTAGAGGCGGCTTAAAATTCAGCCGAGCGATGTGCTGCGATGGGCAGTGATGTACATTTTGAAACCTTATAATAAATTGTACGCTTTATACGCGGAGCACTTGGATGCGTCAATTAATGATCAGAAGGACCTACTCTAACGACTCGGTACGCTTATACAAGATCGTCAAAATCGTTTCAGGGTCCCTTTATAGGTGTAAATCCGTTTACAGTGCGCAAATTAGCAACCGTAACTTCCAGTGGACGTCGTTTCTGCTGTCGGCGCAGCATTGCATACAACCAAACACATTTGAGACAAAAATCAGGAACTACCTGCTCATTACTGCTAAAAAGCAGTCGCTCACTGCTAGTTGAGAAGCGAAAGCGCCCGGGCTTGCGTGAAAGCGGAAGACATGCTACCGCCAGTTATGCGCGTTCGTTATTCCAAAGCTTGGAAGAGGCTTAACATCATTAGAGCCATGCCTTGGTGGCAGAGTGTCTCCAGGTTAGCTTGAGAGTATCTCCTATAAGCCAGCTTCAAAAACTGCACCTCTCGTGGGCGGCGAAGGAAGCGCGAATGTTTTGACGGATAAGTGCGTACTTAAAGGCTCGTGGTGAAGTTCCAGTAAAGCGATTTCGGAGAGAAGACAAAAGTAGCTCAGCGGCATATTATATGAATAACATGTTTAACGCTGACAGGCAGCGCGCGCACACTAGCTGTAGCATTAGGCTTTGCGATGCAGTCTTTCTTGATATTGTTGTGATTGTTTCTGAGCAGTATGCTTACGCGAAGAGCGTGTATCATCCTGTTCCGCCTACACACATTTTCTTTCTCCAATCAATCTCGGAAGCTTGCATGACCTTTGACAAGTACTTTTAAAGCCTTGTGAACTTGCCTAACATCGACGAAGCCCACATCTGAACTCACAACTAACTTTATTAGATGGCATTCACAAACTTATGTACTACAACCCATACCCACCTGCTCTCCCGTCGATGGCGTCATTATCAGTGCGCAGGCAAAAACGCAAAATCTTGTAATTTAATGCTACACTATGAGGCAGTTTAAAAATTCAAATTCACTGTCATACAAGTTTAATGGTGGCATGCTTACACAACGCGCATAGCAATCAGACTACGAGGGAGATTATTGAGGCCTACTATATCATGGAAAAGGGATCGCGTTGTGTAAGCATGCCATCACTAAATTTGTGTTACAGTGAATTTGAATTTTGAAACTGCCTCATAGTGCAGCATTAGATTACAGTATTTTGCGTTTTTGCCTGCGCACTGATAATGACGCCATCGACGGAGAGCAGGTGGGTATGGGTTGTAGTACATAAGTTTGTGTATGCCGTCTAATAAAGTTAGTTGTGAGTTCAGCGCTGTCCTGTGTGTTTCCTGCATTTTGTTTTCGTCGTCTTGCGCTGCCCCTTCAAGATGTTCAGAGGAGTCTAATACCGCAAAGCACGCTTCTGCAATATATCAAAGCAGCCATGCACTTACATATACCCTGAGAGGACGAGGTTTGGTATAATCCAGACAAAAAAAAGGACGACAAGTGGCGACGCCGCCGTCAAGCCCCCGCACCAGCTCATCGTGACGTCACCAGTTTCGATAGCGTCTTCTCGGGCGTCAGTTGCTGAGCGTTAAAAAAGGACTGCGTCGCATCTAGGAACCAAAGACTCAACCCACAGCAAATTTCGCGAGCTTTCGCAATGCCAAAAAGAAAGGTCCGAGCTCACGAGATGTTACTTTCAAGTCCGTGACCTCACTTTGAAGTATGCCGCGGCGCCGTGGTTTCGGCGCGATATTCAAGAAAAGCAAGCTTGGCGTGCCTTTCTTTTATTTTTGCCTAATAAAAATCAACTCCTTTTCAGTAGAGTGAATGAAAATTGGGTGTTGAAAGAACAATTTACCTCTCTAACAAAGAGAAATAAGAAGAAAAGGCAAGTAGGTTAACCGAGGGCTCACCGGATCGCCAACCTATACGCATGGGAAAGAAGAAAGGAGGAAGAAATATAAGAAGGAAGGAGGAGGGTCAGTGTTCACGCACCGGCAGGAGAATGCACACTCATATACCTGTATCTCCTGTAAAAATCAATAGCTGGGCTAACCGCTCCAACCATTTCTTTCTTTATCTGTCTCAAAATTTATTTAAGCTGGGTGTCAAAACGTCATACTTCACTCGTCAGTATAAGTGGTCTTTTGTATGTATGTGGTAACACGAATGTCCAAAAGTCATGGAATCGGAGCTTTTGGCTTATGGTCAGTTTCAGTTTCAGTTTATTATTTTTTCAACATACATAGTTGGTTGTTAATAGTATGCAGGCTTATAAATATTGTATATCAGCACAAGCGGTCGGCTGCCTTTTGAAAAGGCAACCCCCTACCTTTTGATTCACTGACTGAATGACACCCTTTCTTTTTTCAATCTTTCGCTGGATATTATAACGCGTATACGTAACTGACTGTTATAAATAAAAACTAGGTAAGAAAATATAAAGAAAAACACTGTTGAATAAAAAAAAATTTGCTGATTTTGGTAAAAACTAAGGGTATTCGACGTGGCCCATACAATAGCGGCTATCTTGCTGGAATGGCTGTGTTAACTTCCTGTGGGCCACAGCAAAGCAGTTTTAATTTCCTAAACTGTAGAGCAACACTGTAAATTGTGCACGCTATCATGCTTCTCAGTGTCTTTATTTTTTCTTTCTTTTCTTTTTCTTAATATTTGTATCGTCTTTCGCGTCATTTTGACATTCAGACGCACTGGAGGTTACGCTGTTAATTTTAGGCTAGACAGCGCCTTGTCACAGGCATTAGGATGGAATGACAGCTTTACTGTTGCTGACAATAATACATGACCGTCGAACTTTTTTTTTAATTGGGCTCCAATACACACTGTGAAGGTGGTTGGCCATCGAAGCTGTGCTATCACCTGATCCGACATACCAATGTGACGTAGCCTTGATCGATTGAGCAATGTACTACATGAAATGATTGACAGCAAGATAATTAAACGCGCTGCACCAAATGCACAGACATTGCTGTTTCGTGCGTCGCTCATCGTATTCGATCTGCTCTCCAGGCATCCTAACTGTGCGTGGCTTGCTTTGGGCAGGAACGGCTGCGTCCTGCCTAGATTCAGTATGACGCCGTTGTGCATATTGACCTTGCTGTTCCCATCGCCGCTCACCGAGTTCACCCTGTTCTTCGGGAACTATATTCGTGGCCTTCCCACAACACAAATGAAATCAGATGCTAGGCCGGTTCTTCTTTTACACATGAAAGTGTACTGACGTCCCTGCTTCGTTTGCCACAGTTTGCCGCTTCCCGCCAACTGCAGCTCATGCAACCGTAATCTTTTGGGAAACACATTCGGTGAACGCTATACGTGATTCGCATTGTTCGAACGCCCTTATCATCTATCATGTGGTTCTGACACTTTTTCTTTTTAGCTCGTCTTTATTGAAACGAATACTGGGGTGTGTCTTGCATGCGTAATTCCAATGGAGACCGGCACTTTTCGGTTTAATTCGTGGAATGTTTTTTTTTTTTCTGTCGACTGTTCTGTCGACGGAAACGAAGAAATTCCGGGATCCGAGTCATATAAAGCTGCACGGTAGAACAAACTGATGGCAAGGAATGAAAACTACTGCGGGGCAGAAAACACGGAGAAAAATTACAAAACGTTTCAAACAGCTTAAGCGAAAATCACACACGAAAACAAATTAAGGCGGCCGACAATGCACAGAAAACAATTTTAACGAAACTTTATTTCGAGTGAGAGTGGAGAAAACAGGAGAACGAGTTGCGTTTAATCTGTGCGAACAGTGTCCCACACTTCTGTACCACGGCGAAAAGAAACAGACGGCCACTGAAGCAGAATCAAGTAATAATAATAAATAATGATGAAAAAAGGATGGATACAGAAACAAGGCGACGGTCTTTTGTATTTTCTTTCTTATTTACGTTGTTTTTTATTGTTATTCTGCGAGAAGAATTGTCTAGGCGTGACTCAGCGCTTCGACAAAGCCCCGGACAGGCAGCCACACAGGCGTGCACACATGGTGCTGAGGCCAAGTCAAGCCAAGTCAAAACCCGTACCAAGAACGCGGAGGGGAATTCGCGACGGCCCTAGACGGGAGAGGAGCCATATATCCGCGCGGGATGAAGTGAGGGGGGGTTACCGCTAGAGCCGAATGTCGCGACTGCCTGGCCTATTCGTCTTTTGGTCTCGCTTTCGACTTTTGTTTCCTTCTCTTGTTAAGATTCCTTTCCGCCTTCGGTGTTTTTCTTTATCCCAACGTTCCTGTCGTTTCTCTACATTTACTACAACTTTAAGTTGTGCCGAACATAGCGAACGCACGCGCGAAAGCAGGCGAGCAAACAGACGAAGAGAAAGGAATGAGCAAATTTTTTTTTTTTCGTATGTCTGGCCCCCATTTTTTTTCTTTGTTTCGTTCTTTCGCAGTTTCTCTCGCATCGTTGGTTCGCAATCCCCCTTCTCCTCCCATTTCCTTCTTTCTCTCGAGTGCTTGCTCTCCTTTCTTTTTGTATATCCTCGCTCTCACGCGGTGTTTTCTTTCTGACGCTCATCACTTCAGTGGGTTTCCATTTCGACAATCTTGGAGCCAGAGACGACTGAAAACGGAAGAATACCGAGAGTGTAAGAAGAAACAGAGGCGGGTAAGGGGAGGCTCTTGAGGAGGAACGGATCGCGCGCAGCGAATTTTGGATCGTTTCGCCGAGTTTTCTTTGCTTCCTGTACGTGCCGCCTCTCCTCTCTTATCGTTTCGTGCTCGGTGCCGTACAAGCGCTCGCGACTCATAACTACGATAACTCTAAAAAGAAAGAAAAAAAGAAAGAAAGAAAGAAAGAAAGAAAGAAAGAAAGAAAGAAAGAAAGCAGAAGGTTGGGAAGTGTGCGCTAAACAAAGTGAGCGAGAAACCGACGATATCGAAAAAAATGCGAATAATGAGTCAAGCTTGAGCGGTGCGAAAACGAAAAGAGAAAAACATATATAAAACAGAAATGTGAAGCATGCATACGCAAAAGCAGAAAAGATTGAAAATGAGAGGGAAAGAGGAAAGATACGAAAACCAGAACGCCCCAAAGAAAGCAGCGGAGGCCATGTGGACCGCGGCAGGCAAAGACTGCACGCCATCGTCGCCGTCCACCGCCGTGAGAGGGCGCCGGCGGCGGCGCGCGACACTAACTGAGGCATTGCGTATACGACGACGGCACGAAAACGACTTCGTGGAGGCCTTTTATCTTACTTTCTTGTTCGTCTCCCCTTCGTTCAGGCCCCGTCGCTCGCTCTTCAGCGTAGTCATCCCGCGGCCGATTTTTCCGGCCTGTTGACCGCGCACGCGGCGCTGGCGGCGAGGAATCGTCCGACAGACAGATATCACGTGCCGACTACATACGAGACCTCGGGTTCGCGGAGATGCGGGCGCGCGGTCGTTTCGTCTGTGTGACTAGAGCTGCTACGACGTGCCTTGAGCCAGAAGCACGCTTGGCATAGCGGGGGTTGGGAAAGGAAACGAAAAGAACGCAGAAAAAAAAAAAAAAAAACTGCGCGGTTCCTTCTTTTCGGAATTCCAAAGCGGTTTCCTCTTCTGCACCGCGCGCGCGGTAGCGCGAAAACTCGCGAAACGATGATTCGGCGCGCACGAAATTTCGATTTCGCCGTGTATATACCGGGTGTGACAAGGTTATCGCGACGGTTCCAATTTCGTTCTCAGTGTGGGAAACTTCGAGGGACGGTATTTAAAGCTGTAAATTTTGCTTAAAAGGCTGAAAAGGCAACGAAAGCTCCGCTTTAAAGTTTTACGGTGGGAATGTCTCTCGTGAAGGCAAAGCTCATAAGTTTTGAACTTAGCATCCTTCTTTACTACCGGATATATTCCGCGAACATTTTTACCACAGGAAATCATGATGCATTGTTCAAGAGGTGGTGCAAGCTAAATTTGCTATAAGCTTCTAACTGAACATCCGGCCCCTATGCATTTGCAGCGGCACCGTGCGCGTAGCACAAATAAATATGCATTCGCATGCATAAAGTATATAGAAGTTGTTAGAAAGTTAAGCACACCATCTTTAAATTTTGCATAACTTCTAAACTCAATCCCTTATTTCTGCATAACATATCATTAAAAACGAGAGGAATAAAAATATCTTTTTCTTTTATTTCCTTTTTTTTTTCCTGTCAGGCAGGTGTGGAAAGCAAGTGCAAGCGCCGATGCCATTTTAAGCAAGGCATACACCTGAACTTACTCCCGCACTAGGGAAAGCGCTCAAGCAGCCTCCCGGTACACTAAGAGCTGCATACATATATTTTGGCACTCTGCGACACCACGTTAGCCTACGATTCGAAATTGCAGAAGGGACACACACTCGACTTTACTCACACTCAGTTCCATTTACTTGACCATTCTAGGCAGCTGTGCCTGTTACCCTGTATTCCCCGAAGGGAAGAAACTTTATACTGGGTCGCTTGTGCCTGGGCATTACATTCGCCACTGCATACTCACTCTTGATTGGAATTATCGATATCGCTGAACGCAATACCTGGGGTGCGAAGAAACTGTACAAAATTGTTCGTTCTACAGCCCGTCCTTCAAAAATGAAAGTATTTCAATCCGCAGTGCTCTAAATTAAAGCCCCTTAAACTTCGTAAAGTAGCGCCACGCTTTGAAGAATGCCGCCTCCTCCTCGCGCGCTCTAGACGAGGCCGACGCCACGTTGCTATTGGCCTAATAGCATCACGTGGGCCCTCGCGCCATGCGCCGTGCAGAAGCGTCTACGGAGTGGCGAGGAGCGCATGTTGGCTCCGTTGCTACGCTCGGGCATTGTAGGCGGCACCACGGTCGAGGAGGGAGCGTGAAAGAGAGGAGAAACGAGAAGGAGTGAAGGCGGAGGAGGAGAGTGTCGCTACTTTACGAAGTTTAAGGGGCTTTACTCTAAATCAGCTAGGCGGCAGACCTTTCTCGTTCGGCAAGATCTTGGGACCCTGTTCTCACATATCAAAGCTGCAGGAGGCCACAAAATCGCCGCTGCGATTTCTTAGGGCAACCAGGCTGAGCAACCATTTGTGACAGAACGCTGAGAATTTTTACTACGTCGGCGACATCAACACTGCTCTTTCTCTCCTTCTCCTAATCCTTTCCAACAATTTCGCCTTCTCCAGTCCAGGGTGGCCAAACGCGCTGGTTGAATAAACACCTTTAATGAAACAAGCAACGAAACTCGCATCAGTCGGTGGCACGAATCAATGACTAACTTCCCACAGCGCACTTCGTGCTGAAAGTCCTCGAACGTCATACCTCAGTGGCTTCGCAAACTCAGGGACAACTCTGCAACCTATACGCATTTTTCTTAAGTTGGAGTAAAAATTCTTCATCTTAATTATGCGGCATTAGGCATCGCTTATATCGATGTATACTTTCGTAAATATTTACAAACTAGTTCCTTGTTACCCTCAGGTCACAACACAAAAATTTTATGTGGCTTGACCTTTCGTCTTCTTTTTTTTTCAACAAATGTTCTCACATGTCTCCATCTTGCTTTTTTAATGCATGACAAGCAGCATGCTTCTAATCCGAAGCGCAATACATCAAGGTCGAATAGAAAACAGGTGCAATAGGGGCAAGAAGAAATAAAAACATGAAAATTCAAGCAGAGAAATATAGTAAATGCGCAAAAATAAAAACAGACTACTGCATGCGCTTTCTTTCTTTTTCTTCTCCTTTTTTGTAACTCTGTAAGCTAAGCTGTAACTTGAACAGGGATTGTTCGGTCTTCAAAACACAAAGGGATGAAGTTACGTTTGCCCGTGATAGCTAAAACAAGCGTCATTTTTATATTCATATTTATAACGTCACCGGAACGCGGTAAGCAACGGTAACCCACATAACGTCAAATCAGGCAGCACCTGCATAGTGGCGAAACAGCACCGACACGGGAACGACAGCTGAAGGGCACCGGACACAGTGTGCCCGTGCGTCATTTCTAAGCTGTGTAAGCTTTCTTTGTGCGAATAAGGTAACCAACCAGCTCTCACGTGCACCCCGATACAGCCTCCAAAGTGACGTTCTACTGTTGTAGTACATTTTTTTACAGAAGAAACGCGATGCCCCGACGATGCAGTCAGTATACGGACGCTCTCTGGCTTCAGAGAACGACGTTCGGTCTTAAGAGACGCGTCATTGTTTATATATATATAGCATGTAATCTAAAAATGTATGTCTAATACGTTTCTTACATGTTGACATTTCTCATGCATTTGCTGCGCCATCATTGCGGAATTCACAAGGATCCTGAGTGAAATCTTCATTATAGAAGGCTCCTACAGAAAGAACGTGAACTCAGAGAAATTTTAGCCCATCGGAGCTTTTCCGTGTCAGCCTTGTGGTAATGCGGTTACCTTTTTGCCTTGCAACTGCTGGCCTTAGGCTGCACGGAAAGACTAACCGTACGACCAGATGCCTTTGGCTCGAGGTAAAACAACACGGATACAGATTTCATAGACTTGCGTACAGAAGTTTTCTGTGAGGGAGTAACGCTGATGCCCACTCTGCCCATTTATGAGCACTTTGAATGAGCAGGCTATTTTCTGCGAGAAGGGAATGATGGAAGGAGGCTTCTCCTCTCAACGTATCTCCTCACGGAGAAGCCAGCTCTGACAAACCAATTCTTGTGGGGGAGAGCATTCGCTGACCTCTTTTGAGGCGCGTGGCGTGTCGTATAGAGATCGTCCAAAGGCGTATGCTCAAGGAGGCTTATTGAGAGGGCTCCGCGAGTCACCGCTTTCGAGCATGAGGGAGAGAGAAACAGGAAAGGGCAGGAAGGTTAACCGGAGGTGAGGTTCTTATTAGAAGGAGAGGACGGACAGCACGAAGGAAAGGGGATGGCGAATTGAAAAAGAAGACAATACAAAAGTAGAGAGACAGTTCACGCTCACACAGTAGTAGACGCAGGGTGACTATAATCGTCTCTTCAAGCATAAGATGTCGCTTTTAGGGTTATGTAGTTAGAAACATCCGTTCGAGGTAAAAACTGAAGGGTTGGTGAGAGTGCTTCCTTTTTTTCTTCTTCTTCGTTATTCTTGCTTGAATAGCGTATTTCGGACTTTGGGATAACCGTTCCTGAAGAGGCCTGCCTTCCAGTTTTTCTACACTTCAAATAATAATAATAATAATAATAATAATAATAATAATAATAATAATAATAATAATAATAATAATAATAATAATGTTTATTGCCACACAATATACAAAACAACACAAGCAGGCCGGTCTAAGCCTTAGTTGGCTTGTAGGACCGTGCCAATGAATATGATAGACAAGGCAAAAAAATATACGAAAATAATAGTAATAATAATAATAATAATAATAATAATAATAATAATAATAATAATTTTATAAAATAATAATAAGTAATAATAAAATAACATGCTATTATTGTCCTTGTTGTTCCTATTTTCATTACATCGCTCACTGCGTGGTCCTTGGCTTCCTTTCAAGTTTGTTGTACTTCAAACATTGGCCCCTTAAATTCGGCCCATTTCGGCCTCTTTCGGTTCTACAAATTCGATATAGGGCAGTATTCAGTGATAATGGTAAGCTTCCGTTCGTACAGTTATTGGAGAGCCTGCCAAGTTTGCGTTAAGCAAGAAGTGCACATATACAGGGTGTCCCAGCTAACTTGGACCAAGATTTTAAAAATACCCAAGAGCTCTAGAGGAATCGTACCGACTGCATAGTAGCCGTAGTCGTATGTACTTACGGCCAGCATTTTTTTCGTCACGGAGTATTAATTCATTACTTTTAATTAGTGAACGTTTTTTATTATTGCTTGAATAGCAAACATATCAATTACAAAGTTGTAGGGCACCTTAAATAACCTCCGAATCAAGCGTCTATTTCGTGCTGAAGTGGTCCTGGTTGTTTTTTTTCCAAGAAAAAACAAAAGCGCGCGAAATACACGAAAGACGAAATAGATGCGCACTCGCACGCCGCTACTCAAGCGCCTACAAGCAACCATTGAAAGATATACGGCTGCATTCTCTTATCGCCGCATCGTAAAAGGTTCCCCTACGCTTATCAACGCGTCAGCCGCGTGTTCTCTTGATGCCGCGACCATCACATAGCGTGAAGCCCTGTATCGAGCTGCCGCCGTTAGTGAAGCCGTGTTTCCGTGGCTATTCGCTTGGGAGCGCTTGAGCAGCGGCACGCGAGCGCCTATCTATTTCGTATTTTGGATGTTTCGCGCGGTTTTGTTTTTTCTCGGAAATACAGACGAGGCAAAGCTGAGCACTAAACAAATGCTTGATTCGCAGGTTATCTGAGGTGCCCTACAACTTTGTAATTGATGATTTGAGTTCACTAATTAAATTTAATTAATTAAGTAATACTTCGTGATGAAAAAAATGCTAGCCGTAAGTACATACGACCACGGCTACTATATATATATGCAGTCGGTACGATTTCTGTAGAGCTCTTGAATATTGCTAGAATCTTGGTCCAAGTTAGCTGGGACACCCTGTGTGTGTGTGTATATATATATATATATATATGTGTGTGTGTGTGTGTGTGTGTGTGTGTGTGTGTGTGTGCGTGCGTGCGTGCGTGCGTGCGTGCGTGTGTGTGTGTGTGTGTGTGTGTGTGTGTGTGTGTGTGTGTGTGTGTGTGTGTGTGTGTGTGTGTGCGTGCGTGTGTGCGTGTGTGCGTGTGTGTGTGTGTGTGTGTGTGTGTGTGTGTGTGTGTGTGTGTGTGTGTGTGTGTGTGTGTGTGTGTGTGTGTGTGTGTGTGTGTGTGTGTGTGTGTGTGGTCACGAAATGAAGGAAAGTCAGATGCCAGAAATGATTAAAAAAACTCAGATGATAACTTTAAAAAATTGTGGAGATACTGTCGCGGTTAGTACATTATTATATCTACATATATATGCATGGACATTTATGATGCGCGCAAGCTGACACAACAGGCCATATTCTGTTTCGCCGCGATTCATTATTGGCGTTCTTGCTTAACGCAGAGAACGAGGGCCGAACAGCACTCTTCACCGACATCGCTGTCTCTCTTGAAGTGACCATGGTGCGCACACGTATAACAGAGCCGCAGAACTAAAGACAACATATAAATAAATCAACAAGCAAGAGCTCTTTTAAAGAACATCAGCTTTTGTCCCCGCTTTTCTCTCTGCTTTCTTCTCGGCGGCTGCGCTCCGCTCTGAACAAAGCCTCGCACTGAACCGCCGTTCCCTTGGAGAAGACACGCCGCGGCCGTTCACAAGTGGCCGCCGTTCCCTTCGACCCGAAACAGAAGGGGCAACTTGCGCGGAGTCCTCGCACGCGGCGTTTCGCCTGGCTTGCCCGTAAGAGTGCGCTCTATCTACCGCGACACGAGCGACCTCTGTCGCCAGATAATTGCACGCCCAAGTTGACTCAAGAGGGGCGTCCAAATCCGTTTGATCCGCCGCAGGACCGCCGTTATACATATACGCACGCTCGAAACGCAAGAAAATTCCATGCAATACGTACACGGGGCGTTTCAACATAACGAATCCCTCTGTATACCGAAGTATGTGTGAGTATACAGCGGACGGTCGAGGGACTGCAGTGCCGCGCACAAACCATGAATTCCCGAAACGAATTCCGCGCCACGACCGACAGTTGTGACTTCTGGTCACGTCACGCGAGCTCTCCTCCTGTCCGTCACCCGTTTCGACCCCCGAAGCAACGACAACACGCGACGTGCATACAAAGAGCGCTGCATGCACTCACCAGACGTGGCGCAGAGTTGCGCGCCAGTCAATTCATCGTCAAAAGCGCGCAGATAACGTAAACGGCTCCGCGAAGATAGAATCAGTGGTGAAAGGAAAGAAAGGGGGAGGGGGATCACGCTTGGTGGAAAAGAAGAGGTCTACTGGCGCGTACTTCATTTCGACTTCCAACGCTACAAATTTCCGTCCCGCTCTCCACAAAGTCGTTGAGGCACAACACGCAAGGCGGGAGGTGAGAGGGGGTGGCCCGAGGTAGGGTTCGTGTTCGAACTGGCGGAACGATATTTGTCGTCGCACCGTGTGTGCACACGCGCGCGCGCGCGCGCGCGTCATTGTGAGTGAGCTGCCCAACGCTGCGCAACGCGCTCGCATGGAGTGCTATATACTGGCGCTGAATGCGCGCGCGAGTCCAACGATGCGAGTCTAAACTGGTACACGCCGCATTCTCACGCACGTGCTTCGCCGCGTACAGACCACAATGGACGAGAGCGCCGGCAGGGCCTTGCGCTCTCGTCGTCGTCGACGCGCGAGGCAGCGTCGTGCACAAAAAACAAAAAAAAAAGAAAGGTGAGCTGTCCGTCAACGAGGAAAGAAAGAGGGAAACGGGGCACCTCGGCGGGAACGCCAAATTGGCATCTCGTTAACGCCGCCGCGTGAGGTGGTGCATTGAACGACAACGTCGCGAACGAGCCAGCGAGGGGGCCGATAAAAGAGACACGTTCGCGAAAAACGCACGCGTTTACAAGCGGAACGCCGGACACTAGTAGTGAGGGCTGGAGAGGAAGAAGGTTGGAAGAGGGGGGGGGGGAGTATAGAAAGACCACGCGCTCGGGAGGGAGATTGTACCGAAGGAGCGGACGAAGAAAAGCGAGACAGAGATAGGTAGGAGCACTGCTTCTCCGCAGCGCTCGCCAGTGCTGCGGCGAGGCTGCCCCTCCTGTTCAAACCCCCCGCGGCTGATGCTTGACGCCTCAATGGCGCCCCGCTGTCCTGGCTTCCGGTCGGCCATTGAAGGCGCCTGCCCGCCTGCTGCGGGAGGTCGGGGGGTAGGATAAAGAAAGCAACCTGCGGCGCTTTTGCCGCTACTGATGCCGATGCCACTGCGGCGGCGGCCCCCATTAATTCGAGCACGGCCCAGTGGGTACGAGCGTACGCGGTGGGACAGGGCTGCAGCAGGCATTGCCGTTTTGTGAATGCGCGAGGCTAGGGAATGGCATGGGCGCCGCTGCTATGTACGCGGGTCGACACACACATACATACATGGTTGCAGCCGCTATGGCAGAGACGTCAACGGAACTCGTCGCCGGCCCTGCCCCCGTGTGACTGACTGGCCCCGGGGTTGTCTGCTCCTCCTTGTGTTCGCATTTGCTCACGTGCGTTTTTTTTTTTTCTTTCTTATTATATCGGCTCCCTTTTGATGTCACGTATAGAGGCAGGCGGGTTAGGACCCGAGGTTCCTGTCGTAACGGTTCGCAGCGGGAGACAGGCTCTTCAAGGCGGGATCCCTGCTGGTTTTATAAGAGTAGTGCGGCGTCGTGTATAGCGTACAGCATGAAACGCGAGTGGCTTGCGCGACGTTTCCTCCCGTTGTTGGTCGGCCACTCTCGTCTCGATCGTTTTCGCTTTCAGAACGAAGAGTTCGCTTCATTTCTCGTTTGCCCCCTCCCGTCTTTTCCCACTCGTGCAAGTGGGAATGCGCAGCTCGTTGAAATTAAGAGTGTCTGGGTGACTGTGGTACGCTTGTGCGCCAGCCCGCAAGGGTCCAGCCGAGTGCAATGTGCTGCGGTGGAGAGGGTGAAACGAGGAGTTCCTGCGCGGTGAAAGTCAAGATTGCCCTTGACGCCGCGCGGCTTTCGGAAGCAGCTTCGAGGGGACCGGCGTGTTTGCGATTTCTGCAGGTCTCATTCAATTGAAGCACCGAGCTCTTGTGAAATTGGCTTTCTCGCCAACCATTCCTTTTTTCTCTGCGATTCTCCCCCCTCCCCTCTTTCTTTTTTGAATGCGTGTAGTCAGTAAAGGCGTCCACTGTACGACCACGGTTGCGTGCTACTATAGATGAAGAGTACCCCGCCGTGCCCGTTGCTTTCCAACGGGGCAAATGAACTGGGCGACCACTGAGGTCTGCGCAACGCCTAAAAAAATTGCGTCGTAAGGATAAGAAAATGAGGAAAGAAAAAAATACTTGGCTACCTGAAACTGGCAAAAAATAATATCAATCGCCTTTAGTTGTTTATTCTTCTTCTTCTTCTTCTGCTTCTTCTTCTTCTTCTTCTTATTATTATTATTATTATTATTATTATTATTATTATTATTATTATTACATTAATGGAAATCTCCAAACGGCAGGTCTTGGGAACCGTGTGTAGACTCGGTGCGAACCTTCCACTGTGAGCGAAACTGTGCTCTCTCTCTCTCTTCATCCCCATGCCCCCTTCCCCTAGTGCAGGGTAGAAAACCGGACGTGCGTCTGGTCAACCTCAACTGCCTTTCCTGTCTTCCATTCCTCTCTCTTTCTCTCTCTCTCTCTCTCTCCAAACTGCGCGGTGCGTGACGGTGGCCTCGGTCCAAAGATCACGGCGCTGTTGACTAATGTCATAGTGCAAGTGATAAGAATGAAGAAAATTCTGATTGAATGGCGCGAGAGCAGGGCGAAGCTCATCTGCAAAGGAAAAGGTGATAAGGACAAGGCGAGCTCGTACAGGCCAGTTACGGTAACGTGGGTGATGTATAGAATGGCAGTGCAAGTCATAAAAATTTGAATTGTCGAAGTGAGTGGAGAAGATGATGCACTGGGGGAACTACAGAAGGGGTTCAGACCAGGTAGGCGCTTAGAGGATGATATCTCTGTGCTAATTCAGTACATACAGATTTCAGTAGCTCAGAATAAACTTTTATGGATGACACTTCTAGGCATTAAGAGAGCCTGCGATGTGGACAGGAAATTGTTAAGGAATTTTCTCAAGCACGAAGGCACAGATGCTGATTTCGTGGAGCTTCTGAGGGAGGTATACAGAGACAAGCCAGCACAAGTTGTCTGAGAAGGCCGAAAACGTAAGGAAGCGGTGGAAATTCACCAAGGACTGAAGCAAGGGTGTCCTCTGTCTCCATTGTTCACGCTTCACGTTAAGGTCATAGAAAGACGACTGGAGACGACTGGGAAACAGTATATTAGGGTTTGATTTATCTTACATGAGTAATGGACAAATAGTGCAACAGAAGTTCCCCGGTGTGATGTATGCGAACGGCATAGTGCTACTAGCGGGCAACGCGAGAGATTTACCGAGACTTGCGAATATAAGTGGCAATGCAGCAAAAAAAATCTAGGCCTTAAGTTTAGCGCAGAGAAATCGAGAATTAAGACCTTTAAGGAAGAGAAAAGTAATTACTTGGTTTCAATTCAACCTCAAGTCATAGCCATAGTCAAGCAATATAAATATCTTGGCGTATACATAAACGAAGGAAAGACTTACGCAAGCATCCACCAAGATAACCTGAAAATAAAGGGGAAGTGGAATGCCGCAATAATGAAAGATGGCGCACTTTGAGGCCAGTATAAATATGAGGTGGGGCGTGGAATCTGGAAAGGAGAAATGGTGCCAGCGCTAACATTCGCAAATGCCATTCTGTGCTTAAAATCGGATGTCTTGTCGAGTTTGGAAGTCAACCAAAGATCGTATAGGTCGGTTGGCGCTGGGAGCCCGCGGTATAACCACGAATGAGGCAGTGCAGGGCGACATGGGTATAGGGCCTCTTCTTTAAGTGAGAGAAGCACAGAACAAAATTAGTCTTGAAGGAAGACCCGGGAACCTATAGATGAAAATAAATGGGTGCGCTAAGGTGCACGAGTATACACGTACGTGGAAAGCGTGGACAAAGAGTGGACAAGAAATCAAGAAAGTTGGCAACCAAATACAGGGTAATCGAAAGTGTAACTAGACAAACAGGAGTCATCAAAAAGAAAGTGAGAGAAACAGAGACAGTGATGAACTGAACGCAAGAATGCCAACAAGAAAGACCATGAAGATTTACAAGAATGGAAAGAAAAAAATTGTAAGAGAGAATCTGTACGATAACACAAAGGGAAGTGCCTTGCTATTTGAGGCTCGAGCTGGTTGCATAAGGATAAAAAATACTGGAGCAAATAATTCGCAACAAGATGAGGAATGCGTCGGCTGCAGCGAAAATTCGGTGACCACTCAGCACAGCTAATGGTATGCGAAGGTATTCGCCCAGTGAGACCCGTAAGTAACGTACAACTTTCGGAAGCGCTTGGATTTAAAGTGGACGGAAGCATCGACCGGTCAGTAGACCGGTTGACGCGGTGACACGAAGAGATTGATACGACCAGATCCGTTGCAGTCATAGGTAGCGGTACAAGGAAGATGGAGAAGTTTTTAGGAAGAGAAGAAAAAAAAAGATTAAGGAGATGTACACAAAAAGGCTAGAACAGAAAGCATGCGTAGCATACCTGATTAACTCAAGCAGGCTAGGTGACTATATGTTACTGCCCCCTTTCAAAGGGGATGCCAGTGAATCATCATCAGCTGCAGCCTGATCACCTTTGTCCGGAAACTTACATGGATGAACGGGGCGGTGGGTTGCGCTACCAAGCTCTTGCTATTATACTGCCTAATGTCCTATTTAGGTAAAAAAAAAAAAAAACGCACGATGAATTACCAGACCCAAATTTTCTGACCCCCTATCGGTAACTTTGTTTTTGTACGTCGTTGTGTTTTTGGTCGTTTCCCTACTTCGACCATTCTTCAAACCACCTCTTACTAATCTCTATTGTGGACATGTTTACTTTCCCCCTGCTCTCGCTGAACCCAAGGGCCAAATTGACCACTGGGCATATCCTCACATTCTAATAAAGCATGCCCCTTCGTTTCCCTAGCTTTACGGCAGCAAGCGCACGCTTCTTTTTCGTTCTTATATCTCGCTTTATAGGAGCGCGTTCTAAGGCATCCTGATCTCGCTTCGAAAACTAATGAGCTTCCCTTTGAGTTATAAATTGTTTTTTCCCTGATTTCGTTTTTCCATCTTAAGTAGTTACTCATGGCAGGTTTCTTTTCCTCTGCCGCCACCCATGACATTATTTCAGCCTCTCTGACTTTCCGTTTGACGTTCTTTGTTGCTGTGTTGCTCACACTACAGGCCGCATGCTTGCTGGTAAGCTTCCTAGTTCTTTTCCTCCACTGTGAATTAATGTTTTTTTTTTTTCTGTACAAATACCTCAACGCTCTCCCAGACCATTTCCTTTCTTCCATATTCCTCAGTCATTCTTCATAATCAATTTTACTATGAGCTTCCCTCACTTCAAAACTTGTCCAGCCCATATCACCCTGCACAGCTTCATTTGTAGTCTTCCCGTAAGCGCCCAATGCTAGACGTCCCACTGACGTTTGGTTGCCATCGAGTACTGATTGTACGCCTGATTTAAAGCAAACAACCACATTTCCAAAAGTAAGTCCTGGAACCATTACACCTTTCCACATACCTCGGAGCACTTCGTACCTATTGTATCCCCATAGGGCTCTGGGCTTCATTAAGGCTGCATTTCTCTTCCCGTTCAATGTTATTGTTTTTTCTGTGTTTCCATATATCTATTGCCTTCGTTTATCAATATACCAAGGTATTTATATTCTCTTACCCGAGGTATTTCCTGGTCCTGTATTGCCACTGTATGTTCACTGTTTTCATTGAATACCATAACACCTGATTTTCTAACACTAAAGTTCAAACCTAAATTCTAGCCTTCCTGTCCACAGAAATTAGCCAGACGTTGCAAATCACTTTGCTTGTTAGCTAGCAACACAATGTCATCCGCATAAAATAAACCTGGAAGCTGCCGCTCTACTACTGTACCCGCCTGTTTGTATCAGAGATTAACCCCGATATTACTTCTTTCTAGCGCCCTCTCCATCCTCACCATGTACATCAAAAACAGCAGTGAGGATAAAGGGCACCTCTGCCTCAGTCCCTTGTTGATATCAACTTTCTCCTCACTCCGCATCCCTTCCCATTCAACGCAAATGGTATTTTATAGGTAAATCTCTCATAAACGCTGTAGACAATCGTCGCCTAAGCCTTCCTCTTCCAGACTATCCCACAAAATGTTGCTGTCTACGTTGTGATACGCTCCTGTAATGTCTAAAAAGGCCACACATAGCGCATTTCTACTCTTGATATTTCAATACACTGAGTAAGAACAAATAAGTTATCATCCAAACGCCTACCTATTCCGAAGCCATTCTGAAGTTCTCCTAGATTTCTCTGCCTTACAGACCTTCCTGACAGACGCCGTCTACCGGGGAGGAAAGTTCTTGTATATACCGCGTCATGCACTGATATGAACAGAGGCGTGCTGTCAGTTCCCGTCTGGTAAAAAAAGGTAACAGTAATAAAGTAACTACGATAACCATACAAGGACGGCTGCTAACGCTGCCTAATCGATAAGACTTATCGGTGACACTGGCCGCGAATATGCCAGAATGAACCGGGCGCCCGCTATACGCGTACAAATACACGCGCACTTGCACGACACGAGCGGCGACTGCGCGAAGAAGGGAGTTCGCAGACTCGGCATATAGCAAATAAATGCACAACCGTTCTCTACAACTTTCTGAGTTTTACTTTCTGAGGCGTATACTATATAGGGGAGAGCGCGATGCGCGGCCTCGGCCGGGCGGCTTCCTGCAGATGGCAGACCACGGGCGTGTTCACGTGAGAGTGCAAGTGAACAAGGGGCGGCCGGTACTCGGTCGACATGCATGGTTTTGGTTGCGCGGCGTCGGCCAGGCGGCTTCACGGAGCCGCGAAACCACGTGCAGGAGTATTTACGTGAGAGTCCTTGTCGTGCAGGCAAGACCACCTCCACGGCATAGAGTCCAACTGAAGAAACGGGCGACATATATATATATATATATATATATATATATATATATATATATATATATATATATATATATATATATATATATATATATATATGTATATACCTTTTAGATCTGCCCACATTTTTTAGTATGCACAATCTTCGGGATTGGTTTACATTTTTTAATGCGTTAGCATTCTTGGGATACTTCACGCACTTTTCGGGGTATGTTTGCATCTATTAATGTATATATGTTTCTACCTAACCGCTTTTCCGCCTAGGTCACTGCAGCTTGGGTATACGTGTAGTTGAATTGGCAGCGCATCGGGATGCTGTGCCGAGGGGAATATAGTTCGGAACCAACCCCCCGCACCAACTTGGGACACTGAATATGTGGCAACGTGTACACATATACGTGCCGCTCTTCAACGAACCTCTTTCATGCTGACATGGGTCACTATTGATGCTAGTCTGGGTATAGGTGCCGCTGTTCGGAGAAACTCTTTGACGCCGACTCGGAATACTGCATATATCTGCCACTCGGTCGGTGCTGCTCTCCAATGAATATATTTGATGCGAACTTGGGTCACTGGGTTTGTGCCAGTAGGTGTGTGCCGCGCTCTACAATGAGGAAAAAAAGAACACAAATTTATTTGATGCTAGGTGGAATCGAGACCACGTCACAAGGGTTCTTCGGGGACAGGAACCCGACGCTTTTTATAGTAGGCTGAGCCACAAATGCAGTGGCTTTGTGCCGCCTTTCAATGAATTCACGCCAACACTTTAGAGAGTTGCGCCATAAACGCCTCAAATGCACTATGGTATGTGCCGCTCTTCAATGAAGCTCTCGCCAACTTCACTGAGTATGTGCCGCTGAATTTGCGGGAAGATATAGGGAACAATTCTCAGCGTTCGCAGGCACCGACGCGTCACGCTTCGCTTCTCGGGGGGCCACGTGCAGACTTCTCGGCATGGCCGCTAGATGGCGCAGCGCGTCCAAAAAGACCAAAAAGGGGACGCTCATAACATCCATCCATCCGAAGCGCGAGAGAGGAGTCCGGTTGCCACATGAGGCGTTTCTCAGCGTTCGCACGCACCGCGGCGAGCCATCCATTTCGGAGGCCAAGCGCAGGCTTCGCGGCGGCGACGCCAGATGGCGCCGAGTGTTCTTAATGAAGAGCAAAAGAGGAATTCCATTGCAGTACACGCCTCATACATGACTCGTTCCGACGGTGTCAATATACGTTGGGTTGCTATATCGATTCAGTGCTAGCGCATTACCGTCGACAGTGATCGTGAGATGGGTTCTGCCGCAATTTTTATGGCATAGGTATAAATAGCCAGGAAGAAAACTATTCTGACAATGGCAATATTGCTATTCAGATTAAAATCATTCTCTAGGCACGAAAGTATGGGGCCAAAAAAATTAATTTCTTTGTCTGGAAGATATTGAGTATGGATTTATAATCATGATGTATATAGCTTTGTGTTTCAGGCATGCTTGTCGAGACACTGTTTGAAAATTCACAGAAAAGATGCGTTATGTACGCATGCCAGAATTAGACCGGATTGTCATCGAGGCGCTTCTTGTGGGAACGGCTGCCGGCACACATAAGCCGGCGCAAACACCAACAAAATAATCGTGCACCTGTATACATGGGACGACAAGCGAGAGCTGTCAGCTTAGTCCCCCGAAGTATATAGTTTCCTGTATACCTCCTTACACAGACATCACTGAGAAAAAAAAAATCACACAGACTGAGCAGACCCAAGTCAATGACAGCGCTAAGCAGCTCTACAGCTATATATGTATACCCTTTTACATATACTCTCAACTCAGGCCATGCTTAAGATCATTCTTTGCCTGAACCCCACTGTGTGCGCTGTTCACTAACGGCTGTCTCTTTCTTTATCCGTAAGCAAGCAGTCTTATATATGCACCAAGAGGTGGTTCGCGTTATCGGTGGCATGGTGAAATTTGTAGATCTCCGGCTCGCCAGGATGTTTGAGTCAGGAACAACCGCGCGCTCCAAAGACATATACAGTCCGACAACGGAACATTTCGGTGGCCGTGGATTCTCATGCAAGCTTGACCGTACGGCTTGACCGTACGTTATGACTGTTATAGCATGCATGAGTACAGACGCTATATAAATATTGGACTACGACTGCATACATCTGCTTGACACTGGGCTATCATGTCCGAAAGCATTCTACAAAGCAAACGTATGCGTATAATTTACTGCAAGTATGACGCTGGTAAGATGTTTCACAAATATATAGCAACCAACTAGTTCAATAAGCATCTGCATCAAAATATTAAAGGTACCTACCGAAGTGACCACTATATAATTAAGTCGAGCATGATGTATAGTTATCTTTCATATGTATAACAACTGTCGGTACTTCAATGGGACATAATTGCTTCATGGTGCGCGCACATAAACAAGCAAATTGAGGTGGTCAGTTCGTCTTTCAGGTTCAAATCGTCATAATTTATGCATAGATTAGGGACCGCACTGATATAAAACTGTTCCTGCTACGTGCCGGGTGGCCTTGGGGCTTCTGACAGAGATGGCTCAAGGTGCTCGAATTATCGAGCTGTCTGAATGAAACACATTGCAACACAGATATACATCGGAGACCACTCGAGGGTGAACTTGAATACAAACGTCCCTTTTTGACAGAAGGAAAATCTTATAACAAGACCAGGCTCTGGCTAATCTTGCATATGAACTGAACAGCTGGGGGCCAACCATAACGCACGATGTTTAGCTCCGGGTTGGGTGCGGCTCCAATATCCTGCATCTAATTGGTTCTCGAGAAAAATGTCACTAAACCTTAACGCGCCATCAAGTCGGCAGAAGGGGAGGCTGGCACGGAGCGCGCCACTCCGGGTGCGCATGTTACGTTGCCCGTACCACACGGTGAGCACACCCGGTGGCACATGCGCGTGCGTGCGTTTCATGGCTTTCGTTTTTGTCACCGATGTTCGCTGCTGCTGCTGCAACGAGCCGCCCGCTCAATCTCTGCCGAACAGCGTTTGTTGCGCAACGGTTTGACGTCGACGCGCGCACGCGCGCGCCTCACGCATCACGTGACACCCCACCTTCCTCCGCAACGCTTCCCATATCGTTTTGTAAGCGCCCCCCCCCCCCCCCATCCACCCCCTGCTTTGACGGGTAGGAGTGTGAGGTAAGCCTCGTTTAACGGCTTCGTATCCTTGCCTCGCGGAACAAATTCAACACTAACGCCCCACACCGTGCGTCCATATAACACGGGACGCACGTGGACTCGCGGGAAAGGCTATACGCCTTCCTCAGAAGCCTCTCTTTTTCCGCCTCCTCACTCTCTCTCTGATCCCGCGTGAGCAGTTCACTGCACTCTCTCCCCTTGACGTGGCCAACATTTAGCGCTTAACCTTCGCTACCCTCCACTCCGCTCTTCAAAAATCGCCGTCCGCCCCCCTCCCCCTCCGCCCACAACCGCCCCTCCACCCATTTATGGATTCCATCCGTTAAAGAAACCAATCTATCCGGAACGGAAGTGTCGCCGTCGTCACCGGCGCAGCCAGCAGCGCGCCCGTCATTGTTTACACGACTCAACGCGCGCGAGCAAGCCGACCAGCCAGCCGGGCAGCAGCAGCAGACAGCCGGGCCGCAGTGGCCGCCTTGCGTGCGGAGGAACCGGCTCGGCGGCACGCGAACGCCAGCTGGCGCCGCGCCGGTCGCAGGAGCGACTAGCTCCCGTGCACTCTCTCTCTATCTTCCTACTGCTCTCCCTCGTGCATCCTCAACTCGCCAGACCCCCTCCTTCCCTCTCTCATCCGCGGATGAAAAAGAGAGAAATGGGGCCGGTCCCCAGGTAACCAGAAGGGCGTTGCCGCCGCCGCGTCGGGCGGGGCCTAGAAAAATTTGAGGGCGTGGTCATTGATAAAGAGGGGCGGTGCCTGCAGCGGAGGCGCTGGGGGAGGTGGGGGGGCTTTTCAGCTTCCACGGAGGCCTCGCAGGTCCCGACGTTGTTGGGTCTGCATCTGTTGGCCCCCCCAATGTCCCTCCCTCTCGTTCGCACTGCGTAAGGAGGAGGAGGGGGGTGCCCAGGCGGTTGTCGTAAGGACGGCGCAAATGTGTAGGGGGGCACAGAGTTGCCGCCGGAGGAAGGAAAGAGGGGGTGAGGAGGGGACAACTGCGACCAGAGAGCCGCGTCGTCGAGCGCACGGCCGGCGGCGGCGGCGGCTGCGTTTCAAGATGGCAGCCAAGCGGAGACGCTGAGAGGAAAGCGGCCCGAAAAGCGCGCGTGTGTGTGTGCGTGTGTCACGACCGGGAGCGTGCGTCGTTCGGCGGGCGCGTTCGGCCCCTGCAACCCCCGGCCCGGCCGCCATGCGACACTGGGACTGCCACACGGACGGTGAGTGTCTCGAGCTCGTCGACCACGACCGTCGGAAAACGGACGAACACGGATACTACGCACAACCGGAGCGTACGGGCTGGCGCTCACGTGACTACTGTCTATAAACGACTGTTTTCACTGGCCGAGCGCGCGGGGAGAACGATAGCACGCGCTCCGTCAACGACGCCGGTTTCGCGTTCGGCCGACGCCTTGGCTTCACCGCGGAGAAGGGAGCACGTGGGTTCGACGCGTTCGCCGAAAGGCGAGAGCGCAGGTTTACCGATGGTTGGAATCTATGCAGCTGAGCTATAGGCGGCGAATAATACGTTAGGGATTCAACAAACGATCTATTTGCGTTGCTATACATAGTTACAATATGGCAAATTCCCCGAAATGGCGACTGACTGTGATGGAAGTTTCCCTAATGAGCTCACGGAGCCATATTACACCGAGGCAGGAATCGAAAAACGCGATGGTATACGCTCGAAGTTCGTTACGATTGTCGTTTCGACTACGAAACCCGCTGTGTGTGCGTGGGCTTTGCTCTGTGTGATTGTGATACAGTTTTCATTTTTACTTTTCTTCACAGCCGAAATCAATTCGCAGTACGGATCAGTTATCTATTTCCGATCAGCACCCGGCCGAACACATTGTTGTTTTTTCTTTGTTGCCTTAACGCTTCAGTGAAGCACTTCCGGTAATCTGCGTATTTAGGAGCGGTGAAACAATGAACTATTTCGTAATGCGTTGACGGCTCGGTACTACTCACGCACTGCTGCGTCCGTCGCGGAAACAAATCGTACCCGGTCTATGTTTTTGCTGCTTCACTTATTTTCTTGTGTCATGTGCGAACATTACACGGAATACACTTGTGCTACGTAACGTAAACTGCAAACAATAATTGGCTTTTCACCGCTGACGCAGTGCCACGCCTGCTTGACAGGTTCGTATGCTCGCTCGAGTTGACGCTCCGGACATCTTATGCGATGAATATGTAAAGCAGAAGCCCTCTGTCAATTGACACGTCTGGCACACTTCGAACCAGCACGCATTGCGAGCTATACTGTACATATTTCGCTGTTTTTCTATCCTATAGTATGTTATGTTACGAGTACAGCTGCACGCTAACGTATAGATCTCCCCGAAACACTCGCAGGCGACGCCCTTCCGAGTCCGAGTTTAGATGTGCTGTCACATTTCGGATTGTTTATGCCTTTCATTGTTGGGTCCGATACTCCTGTAGAGTGAACGTTAGTTTCGTATGGTCGCGTTCTATTAGCGCATGTAAACAAGATTACACACGTATACCTCTTTGTCCTGTATATACGTATCCTATGTTTATAGCGTTCGCTGTACCAAAGACGGCGCATCGATTTGAATGTTTAGTCTAAACGCGCATTTCGAGAAGAGCCGTCATCATCATCAGCAGCAGCACCAGACGAATTTACTTCCACTGCAGGACGAAGGCCTCTCCCTGCGATCTCAATTACCCCTGTCCTGCGCCAACTGATTCCAACCCGCGAATTTCCTAATTTCATCGCCCCATCCTATAGTCTTCTGCCGTCCTCGACTGCACTTCCCTTCTCTTGGGATCCACTCTGTAACACTAATGGTTCAACGGTTATCTAACTTGCGCATTACATGACCTGGCCAGCTCCATTTTTTTTTCTCTTTATGTCGATTAGAATGTCGGCTATACCCGTTTGCTCTCTGATCCAAACCGCTCTCTTTCTGTCTCTTAATATTATGCCTATAGCATTCTGCGTTCCATCGCTCTTTGCGCGGTCCTTAACTTGTTCTCAAGCTTCTTTGTCAGTCTCCAAGTTTCTGCTCCATTTGTCAGCACCGGTAAAATACACTGATTGCATGTACACTTTCCTTTTGAATGATAATGGTAAGCTTCCATTCAGGAGCTGACAATGTCTGCCTATATGCGCTTCAACCCATTTTTTTTATTCTTCTATGAATTTCCTTCTCATGGTCAGGGTTCCCTGTGATTAATTGACCTAGGTAAACGCACTCCTACACAGACTCCAGAGGCTGACTGGCGATCCTTAGCTCTTGTTCCCTTGCCCGGCTTTTCAAGATTATCTTTGTCTTCTGCATATTAGTCTTCAACTCCACGCTTACACGCTCTCAGTTAAGGTCCTCAATCATTTGTTGTAACTCGTATCCAACGTTGCTGAACAGAAAAATGCCATCTGCAAACCGAAGGTTGCTGAGATATTTGCCGTCAATTCTTACTCCTATAAGCCTTCCCAGTTTAATAGCTTGAATACTTCTTCTAGGCACGCAGTGAATAGCATTGGAGAGATTGTGTCTCCTTGTCTGACCCCTTTCTTTATAGATATATCTTCCTACTTTGAATTAAGGTAGCTGCATCTCTGTAGATATCTTCCAAGATATTTACGTAAGCGGCCTGTACTCCTTGATTACGTAATGCCTCTATGACTGTTGGTATCTCTACTGAATCAAATGCCTCTTCGTAATCTATGAAAGCCATGACTTTCAGATGAGCCGTGACTACATGCACATATACCAAAACCATATAGTGCTGTGGAACGCGCTGTGTTTGCCATGTAAGCAATAATAAATCGACAACGAACACGTGCTTGACTTCGACGATGTAACCACCATATATATAAGCGTACGTACGTCATTCAAACGAACACGTTTCAATTGTGGCAGTCTGACTTTCCAGGATGGGAACGGTGATATTGTTTTCGAATGCTGTATCTTGTAGCCATGGAGTATACGCTGTGCGAGCATGCAGTTTGTGACGAAATTACGTAGATAGAGTAACAGAAATATGGAACGTACGTACATGCCATCCAGCAGAGAATAAAACAAAAGAAAGACGAAGAGAAGGTAATTTTCTTTGATAGCCCTTTCAAAGCATGCATATACGCAAAAGTATACGAATGAATTCCTATATATATACAGCTTAGCGCATGCACTAGTTGTGTCTCTGAATCGTGAGAGGCGTCATAATTAACCACTTCTTTCTCATTCATTGAAACCAGACGTGATTGCCCAAAATTACAGTATATGTATACGCCCGATGTCAGTTTCTTTCATTTCCGTCTCTATCACTATTTCGTGTGGAGCATCCACTGTAGTCGCGATATATAGACAAAGCCGTGACCTCAAATTGCCAGCATAAGTCAGCGCCTGTGGTTGCAACTGCGTGTCAGCTTCAAATAAAAAAAAAATGTCTTTTGCATCAGTGGCTTGCTTTAATGTTCCACGATCGTGATGCCTCTTTAACTTCGTGCTATACAGAAGACGCAGGCGAACCGAGGGGGTCGATTTTTCCTTTAACCCTGTGATGCCCGAACACAATTCCAAGTAAAGGAAAATTAGAACTCGTTCGCTTTCTTTCCCACTATAAAAAGTACATTTGTACGGGGGAAAATACTATATGTTATTTAAGTAAAACCCTAATTAGTATATAGTAATTCATTATAACTTTAACGGATTTGATGAACTACATGCGGCAGTGGAGATGGGGATGGGGGGGGGGGGGGGGGAGTACTTGCTTCAGCGGGTCTCGAGCACTAATATACGTTATCCGCTTTAAGTTTGGCGTGCTTAAATCAAAATTTTGAACTTTCAAATAACTCTGAGCACAGCATAAGTGACGTGCCGGGCATCGCGCGTGGTTAACAACAGTATAGGAGGCCATAATCCGCTTCTTTTTTCTTCCTTCATACATTAATATATACGTTACGTTTTGTCGTCGTCATGGCGACATGGTGATGATATAATTAATGGGAAGCTACTGCGACAGCGACATGTATGGGAACACCGCTATATAATGCAGAGCAATAACAATGCATGAGAGAAGTGCGACATTATCGCCGTGAAGTTATACCCTTGGTCGTTTATGTGAACACGAATATGTACTGCCTGTAAGCAAGAAATGCTTCTTATGAACTCGATAATGCGAGCTAATAAAGGCAATCGGTGCACCATACACCTTTCACTGGGATTAAAATAAAAAGAAAGAAGTTATGAGTATTAAGTGCCAAATCAACGATCTGATTGTGAAGCGCGCCGTAGTTGGGGACTCTGGATTAATTTTGATCGCCTGTGGTTCTTTAACGTATACCTAAATTTAAGCATACACGGGTGTTTTTGCATATCGCCCTCATCGAAATGCGGCTGCCGTGGTCGGGATTCGATCCCGCGACCTTGTGCTCAGCAGCCCAACACCATAGCCCCTGAGCAACCATGGCGGGTTCACTGAGATTCGTTGTCGCGTCTTTCTCTCTGGGATTATAAGGCACGCACTCGCCCTTCTTGATCGCCTTACTCGCCGCGCGTTCTTTCGCGTTGAGGGATAAAGTAAAATCGGTGGCCTCAAATTTTATATTTCTTCGTTGAAGATGCTCTTCTTACACACTGTGCAACATTCTTATATAAGCGTGCTTTTCGGTATACTCTAAATATGGTGTATAGAGATTTTCAAGTCGTTTGTTTTCTCTTCATGCGGAGTTGTCTGAATATCGCATGTAACGACAAAATTCGACAGGAACTCCTCTTCCTCCACGGTCCGGGTATTTGTCCCGAGACTTTCTGGTGGGTTGCTTTGGAGAAAGTCTGTTGATAGTCATCCACATCGACAAAAAGCACATGGTTATAACTTCATTGCCCGATTGCCTTCAAACGTTTTATGCAGAAAAAAACGTGCATAACATAACTCATGCTGGCGCCGCGGAGTTTATATACAGGGCAGACGAGATTTAAAGGGAAACCAGAGAGAAACCATAAATATGCTCAGACTAATACTGTATTCTATCATAACATGATTTTTAAAATAATTTCGCGATAATACCTTGATTAATAAAGGAGAGAAATGAAAGGTCGAAGCTGAAACATGTATATTCTTTAATTTTGCACAGAATCCCCATACATGTGCCGGTACGTCAGTGTGACGTATCGCGCATTTCAAAGTATTATTGTAGTATTTAGACAGTCGTGGCTCAGCAAAATATATTGAAGCTCACTAAGTTACAGATTTGGCTATTTTAATGCACATTGCAGTCTGTTTTTACTGATAAAGCCCTGAGCGCATGTCGTCACAATCAATGACCTCATCGCCGGTTCGGGCGGGGGAACTTTAAGACGGCGTCGCCACGTATATCTGATTCCTGCGTCTTCTCTGCGTTACATTTACACTGATTTACACCCTCAAGGGTGCTTTCTGTCTATAACGCACACCCTTAATTTGCACCCTTGAGGACCCTTCAAGGTGTAAATCAGTTTACAGTCTACCAAGCCTGCTCCCACGGTAGGAGTGCATTAAGTAAAACTGACACCCGGGCAAGTTCGGCAACGCAACAGTGCATTGCTCGTAACTGCAGATGACTAATTTACGAGTGCGACTAAACCTATTTTTTTCTTTAATGCCCCGTTAAAATAAGGTCGACGGACCTTGCGTTCCATTCCCGTTTACCTCGCCTTGTGCGTTGCTCACCTGCAAATGCTACTTGAAGAAGCTCTATGTACGAAAGGGAAAGTTTGGCTAAGGTATTTGCACAGATTTTCCTTACCTTCGTGACTGAAGATAGCCTGAATCGGCCCATGCCTTCATTAAAAAATTGAGTCCGAATATAGCCTTCACAGATAACCGCTATACCTTGACTACAGTTTTCTGCCTTGTATATAGACTTAGAGTTTTGACCGCATATCGTCTCCGCATAATCTTTAGTCAAAAGTCGGTAAAATAGATATTTCTATGGCCTATAGTTCTTCGTATATATAAACTTACAAAAGGGTTAATTGCAAAAAGTCTATTGGCATTCGTCAACGGAGGGATTTAAGCCGCAGGTCTGGAGGTTACATGCCTTGAATCGCACTTTGTACAGACTATTTAGATATATTTATTCTGAAGCCAGGGCGCGTGCTTATCCCATATTTTGAAGGTAGAAGAGCGCTGGATTGCCGATGAAAAAACAGACACAGACAGAAAAGACGCTCATGCTTCTCACGCTTCTACAGCGTATTCTATAGTGCTCATTAAATGCTTAATTCCAATGAATTGCGAGCTATATATACATATACTATACTATTTTGTATCTTCGAAGCATTAGCGATATTTCTCCGCAGTGGTTGCGAAATTTTTTTGCGGCAATTACCTTCGTGTAAACACTACCGCCACAGGGTGGATTCACGGCAGGCTTTAGGAAGGAAAAAGCCAGTGACGATTTAGAGGTAAATTAATTTAGCGTTACTATATATATTTCTCTCTCTCTCTCTCTCTTTATATATATTTTTGTACATCGTTGTCCTTCTTCCCGAGGTGGACAACGCTGAAGCCATTTTCTGCAAACTTTTGTGCGACGGGACGTCAATTGTAACCGCTTGCGTTTATCGGAGCCCTTCCTCTGACGGTGCAAGCCTTTCAGCAATTCAAAAATATATGCAGCGTCATGTCCAGCAATCCAGGATTATTCTTGCGGGCGACTTTTACCTTGCTGACATAGAATGGCCCACAATACATCACACAGCAGAAGCCTCAGAAGTGCTAATAGACTTAATGCTAAATTTTAACCTACATCAACTTGTCACTCGTCCTACTCGCGTTCAAGGCTCAACGAAAAATATCCTCGACCTCATATTTCTTAGTAACCATTTTTCTACGAGTCAAGTACAAATGGACATTATTGAAGGGACATCTGATCACAGTATACCTATGTGCACATTCCAGCTTGATCATTGTATTACTACCCTGTCTACAGTAAAACGTTTTTTTTAACTTTCATAAAGCAGATGACGCCAGCATACTAACTTATCTGTCGCATGAATTCGATTCCTTTTTGGAAAAAGCATCTCAGGAATCTACTGATGTAGATGCATTGTGGCGACATTTTAAGAACATTGTCCTGCACTGTACAACTAATTATATTCCAATGCAAAAGAAAAAAAACAGCACCTTAAGAATCCATGGAGCACACGCGAAGTCATCCATGCTAAACGGCGCGAAAATCGGCTTCGTAAGGCAAACAAGAATAACCCAAAACCATCTACAACCTTGAAGTTAAAATCTGCAGTTATGCATTTCAAGCAAAAACTAAAAGATTCGAAACAATACTACTACACTGTCACTCTTGCTAGCTTGCTAAAAAATAACCCACAAAGATTCTGGAAACATCTGCGCAGTACCGATCAGATAACAACCAAACTAACAGAAGAAGAAAAAAAGTGCAACGGTAAATAAATATAACGATTTCTTCAAGTCAGTCTTCACGGAAGACAATAGTACACTTCCCCCTCTTCCACCATCCTGTACCTCAGTGCTTGATCCCTTGTATACGGACGCCGGAATCCACAATCTTCTCTTCAACATTGACCCTAAAAAAAGCAAATGGCCCTGACGAAATTCCAAACGAATTCGTAAAAAAATATGTTGAGTGGTGCAGTAGATATCTGGTAAGTCACTAGCAACTACTAATCTACCACACGACTGGAAAAAGGCTAAAATAATACAGATCCACAAGAAAGGAGACAAAAATAATGTTGCCAATTTCAGACCGATATCTCTCACCAGCACTTCATGCAAAATACTAGAACACACCGTCTAAAACACATGGCAGTGTTTCTAGAACGCGAAAACATATCACCTCACGAGCACGGTTTTCGATCTGGCTTATCAACCACCACTCAACTAACAGAGGTAGTTCATGACCTTGCTCTTAGTATTAATAATCGTTCTCAAATTGACATGATTTTACTTGACTGATCTAAAGCTTTTGATTACGTGAGTCACACTAAGCTAATTGCAAAAGTGGAGCAAGCCATCGGGAAGGGAGAAGTTCCTGCTTCAATAACAGCTTTTCTAACACACCGCTCACAATTTGTTATGTTTGACCATATGCAATCTGATGTCGTTCCTGTCACATCTGGAGTACCACAAGGCTCGGTACTCGGGCCGCTGTTATTTCTTATCTTTATTAACGATATAACCAATAATATAGCGTGCTAAATCAAACCTCTTCGCGGATGATTGCGTGATATATAAAGAAATTAACAGCCCTAACGACCTTCTCGATCTTTCTGATTCACTTAATACGCTAGCCGAGTGGTGCTCCCAGTGGCAAATGTCTATTAACGTCAATAAATCAGTGGCAATGACAGTAACAGGAAAAAAGCGACCCTCTCATTTCACATATATTTTTAATGACACGCCTCTTTCGATAGTTAAGCAACAGAAATATTTAGGGATAACGCTGACATCAAACCTCAATTCGGAAACACACATACCTAACATTACAACTACTGCACTGTGAAAGCTATTTTATCTAAAAAGACGCCTAGAGATCGCTCCAACGAACATTAAGCTTCTGGCCTACAAGACATTTGTGAGACCTATTTTAGAATACGCTAACACAATTTGGTTTCCTTACACAGCAACTAACATAGCTAAACTTGAAGCCGTACAAGGAAAAGCCCCAAGGTTCATTCATAGCAAATATCGTTCTATACGGACTCACCTTCACGTCTCCTAGCTTCCTCAGGCCTCAACACATTATCGATGAGAGCAAAACAAGGTCGACTAAAATTCCTGTTTCAAATTCTGCACCGTCAGTATAAAATTGATATCACCCAGTACATTTCATATTTGTAATATAGAATAGCACGGCATCAACACGAGCATACGCTAACCGAGTATTCCTTTCCTAATTACGCATTCAGGTACTCATTCTTTCCTCGGGTAATCAGAGAATGGAATGAACTTAACTCGTCATTAACAGCGGCAAACGCTTTATCCCTGTTTGTTTCACAGCTGGAGCTTATCACAAGAGATATAATATGATAACGACTTATAATATTTAGTCCCTATTCTCTTTATGTTAAACTGACAGTAACTAGACAAAAAAATTGTATACACTTGTTTGTTCCCAAATATTTCACGTTTTTGCTTTGTCTGTCATGTGCCCCGGTTCTTGTTCATTTTATTCTGCGTTGTTTAGTGTTATATTGTATACCTTATCTACCTTATCTTTGTATTTTGTGGAATATCGTTGCTTTTTCATTCTTTGTGTAGTTCGCACGTGTATTTATGTATGGAAAAGAAATTCTTCATGCCCGTCTGCTAGGCTCTCGGCTGAGAGCGGCCGTATTGTAAAATAAACAATATATATATATATATATATATATATATATATATATATATATATATATATATATATATATATATATATATATATATATATACTTGTTTTTCACTTTGATACTCCTAATGCTCGCTCATTTAAAAAAAAAACAGTATAGAGGCATAAGAAATGTAAACACGCCTAACCTTGTACGTGGTTTAAGGAATATGTACGTCGAAGCTTGCAAGGTCTTATACAGCGCCATTCGGACACCAATCGAACGGATATACTTGTAAGCAACGCTGCGCATATGTAGACATCGTATATGTGCGCGTGCTACGTTAACGTTCACTCGACTTAGTCGACAAGTATAAAAAGCCTGCTGTGCGACTCCGCGGACGTCGTCGTTCTGTTTTGTTATTTCTTTCCTCGCCGATATACCGAGCTTCTGCAGCATAACACGACCGCTGAGATATATCTTATTCGTTTGGTCACCCACACTGCGACAGTATAGCTGTTTTGTCTTTCTACACTTGAGTTAGCTATATATACGAGCGTTTAGTGCTTATGTGTGTGTATAGTTGCCCATGCGTGAAATACGTGAGCGGGCGCGCCTGGTTTGCGCGTTGGAGACCTCTGCACGCCGAGCAAGGCAATAAGTGCTTGCTCTTTAATATACGAATAATTTCTCTCTTATGTTTCTTTCAGTTATTGTTTTCTTCACCGCTTCCTTTGGCCTGCACTTCTGTGCGCCGCCCGCTATCTCAACATACGTTGCAGGAGTGCCTGTTAATCTTATAGACAGATGTTATACCGCGTATTGTTAATTATATAGCGCCAGACGTGTAGCAAAGTAAACAACGGGCCAAAGAAAGTGTTCTTTCTCGAGCTGCTGCTTTTTCTGCATGCGCATGCGCGAACAATTTGACACGAGTTAGCCGTGTCATATTACTTTCTTACGGTTCAGTATAGCTGGCTCAATATTATACTACGTGAAAAATAAACATTGTGCAATTTTGACAAACTAATATGCGGGACAGAATTGCAGCTTGGTGGCATGACGCGCTCGAACAGTGTTCCGTTAAATATCCGGGTACTTCTGCTAAGAAATTAAGCAATTATTTTGAGGAGGAAGAATAAACTTTTATTTTCGAAACAGTATCCCGGGGTACAATTATTTTCAGAAAAGAAAAATGTTGCCTGTGACAGATAGCACTAGTACAGTCCTTGAGCTGGTCTGCTCGAAGAGACGGACATTATAGTTACACGAGAAATTGAAATACATAATTGACTAATTAACAAAATTTACTAATACTGTTTCTAACCAATTGCCTATACGGCACGCGTTGCAATTTAGAAATTGTAGCCGGATGGTTCCAAGGCATATACCCACTTGGAAAGAATTGTGTGGATGACACCATTTTCGAGATGCGCCGGCCATCAAACTAGCGGCAAAAATGTACTGTTGTTCCATTTACTTTCTTACCAAAACGTCGTTTTATGCATCGGAGCGCAAAAGTAACTGGGCCCCCAATGCATTTCTACGCGAAGTTCGGGAATTAATATCTCGAAACTGGTGTCATCCTCACAATTAGTTCCAAGTGGATGCGCTTTGCGAACTCGCTGGCTAGAATTTGTAAATTGCAATATGTGCCATACCGTAATTAGTTTGAGATATAATTAGTGATCTGTTCTAATTCGTCGATTATGCATTCCAATTTCTCTTGAGAGTAATGTCCGCCTCTTCAAGAAGACCAGCCGAAGGACTATAGAATTGTGCTTTCTGCCACGTGCGATTTTTAAAATTGCTTAGTCTTTACAGAAACACCTGGTACACTCATTTCTCCAGTATACTTCATTTTTGCATAGTTTCCTACAGAGAGCACCAGAAAAAGACGTGCCCGTGTTAGTGTGGTATGCGAGAGCTTCAAGCATGTCGGGACCCGCCGCCGTGGCTGCTTAGCGGCGATGGTGTTGCTCTGCTAAGCAGGAGGTCGCGGGATCGAATCATGGCCGCGGCTGCCGCATTTCGATAGAGGCGAAATACAAGAACGCCCGTGTCCAGTGCATTGGGGGCAGGTTAAAGATCCCCTGGTGGTAAAAATGTATACGAAGTCCCTCACTACGGCGTGCCTCACAATGTAATCGTGGTTTTGGCACGTAAAACCCCAGCATTCAATTCATCGTCAGGCAACCTCCTCCTCCGTATACGTTCGACCTCAAAATGTGGCGAAGATATGTAGTTGGGAGCCAAACGCGTCGCGCACTAAGCCATACCACGTGCATTTAAAGCGAAGCTCTCTTTGCCTGTCCTCGCCTATATGCACAGCTGCTGCTGTTGCTGCTGGCCGCTGATGGGTCGGTCGGCATACCGGCGGACACTGACGCCCTTCTACTGCATTTTCACGGCACTCCCGTGTGAGACGCGATGTTTTATCACGTGGTGACACGTCATTTGCTTGCCTCAGCCTGCCTCCGTTGTCTCCGTTCGCGACGGCAGCGTTGCGTGGGCGGCGCGGCGCAACAGGCCACCGTTTCCACAGCGGTCGTCGACAATGACGGGGCGAACGAAAGAAACCTGTAACAAAATATTCCGAGGACATGTAAATGTCGCATATCCATCCTTCCACGCTCATTATTGCCTTGCCCAGATGGCGCAAGCATCGCCGTGCGGTGCGCGCATTAAGGCGCAGGGACACCAAAACTTCGATAGCAGCGCGTATACACCGTCTGATTCACCTGATTCACCTAGGTGGTGTTCTTTTAGCATAGCCTGGCAGCGGTGTAGCGCACCAAGACAAAGAAAAAAAAAGGTGCATGAAATTAAACTTACGACATTTGTGGTGGAAAAACCCAAACGTCGCACGAGGTTTCACGGTGCAGACGATGAAAGTAAACACCGAATTGCAGGCATCACCGTTAGTTGCATAGCGTTTGATTAATCCTTTCACTGAAGCCTCGTTTGTGCGTTGGACCTGCATGTTATCGTTTTTTTTTCGTGGTATTTACTGAATGCGAAAACTGCACAAATATACACTCGCCAACACATCACACATCGATGGTCTTAAATGACCTGGAAAGCGTGGTGCGTGTATGACTTTCAACACATAAAAAGGGTGGAAGCCTGATTTACTTAGAAAGGTGGCGACAACAGACCGGCAGCTGATCAAGAGGGGACATTGGTCCGGCTGAAACTTCGTTTGGTCGTACATTTTCTTGAAATGAAAAGTCAATTGACTAAATTGAAATTTCACAGAAACAATGGCTGGCTCAGAATTACGGTCCAACATATTCGAGTCTATACCATACACTGTGTATTCCGATTAGGAAAAACGTATAAGCAGCTATGTTATCTCCATGGGGCTCAACCAAGTATCGCACGGTATACACGAAGATTAAAAGCAAAGTGTCTCCTCAGACTCCATACGCCCCCCCGCCCCCCCCCCCCGCCCCCCCCCCCAAAAAAAAAGAAAGAAATAATATCTTTACAAGTAAAACAGTACTCTGTAGTATAGTTTCAATGTTCGTCGCAAACACTGCTGGTGTAGGAAACTTGGGGGGCCTGAGGCTAAATTTGCTTGGGGCCTCGACGATAATGATTGTGTTTGTTTCGCCTGTTTCTATTCTTTATATTTCACCTGCTACATATGTTCTCTTTTCAAGTTTATTCTTAGATAAAAGGTTACATGCCTATAGGAACATATATGTACGTACATACATACGAGGGTACCTTGCATGCATCTTGATAAATAGTTTGCAACATATTTCTGCTTTAAGAAAGCGGTTTATCTGTTTATTTTAGGCTATTATCCAATGATTAATGTCTAAGGTGCACCTCGCCAACATTTAACCGTTAAGTTAGTCGCATATCCAGATAGCTGCTTCATCGCCATCACATAGTAAGAAGAGCACCGCGTATTGTGAATCAATAAACGTTTTATTTGTACATGCACACGTTAAATACATCTGAACATGTGGCATATCGATCAATTCGAATACCAGCAAGCGCATTTACGACTCTATCTCTAGCCCTGAAGCGAAATCAGAAATTTATATAGCGTGCAATTCTGACCACCACTGTATACGATCTGCTACAGGGGACAACGCACACACTTAACAACTTTTCACAACAAACAATAGGCTCGTGACAGTTTATACGATGGCAAAAAATAATACTAAAGGTGAAGCGTTTCTTTGCTCATATTCGAACCAGAAAAACCGTCTCGACCTGACTGACTTCGAGGGGAACGGCTCACACTGAAAAAAAGAAAAAAGAAAAAAAAAGCGTGGGGGGTATGGTGGTTTGACAATGGTGAGCATCGAATCAGGGACCCCGCGCTCAACAGCCGAGCATTCTATATATCCATTAGGTTACGTCTTGAACATGTGAATAAATATGAACCACGCGCATAAGTCTTTCGTAAAACGAGACATAGCAACAAAGACATAGCAAGTGCGATTGCGGGTGACGTAGCGTCTCGTCGCGGTTTCTCGTAAAAGAGTGCATACAGGAACGCTGACATTGCGTCGCGTCGCTCGCCTTACGCTGCGGTTGCGCTCCTAAAGAAGGCTCCATTCGGGTCGCAGCCGCTCGTAAAAACAAAAGCAAAACAACATAAAGCTATAACAGGTACAAGGCGCAGTGAGGTAGCGTCTCGTAGCGGTTTCTCGTACATATTGCACGCAGAAAGAATGCAGTCGGGGCCGGTGACGTAGCGTCGCGTCACTGCCTTTGCGCTGAATTGCCACAGTATAGAACTCGGAGCGTCACACGAGATGCGACCTCGTGTGTAAGCCACCACCACGAAGAAACCACGGAAGAAGAAAAGAAAGAAGAAAAAAAAAAGCCAGAAGTGAATAAAAAGGTTTCCGAATAACATCAGCGTCTTTATATATAGCATTCAGAAATGCTTCGCATGAACTTCGATAATGATCGTATAATCATCACACGGTTTCGGCATGACATCAGTTTTTGACGATCTACAGAAGCATTTGGCCTCGCACATGGAGTCTACGCTGTAATGAGATGAATGACTGCACGCGTAACGGGCAAGTTATGTGGTCGTCGAACCCTCGTGATCCGTTCGCCACAAACATTTCAATTTTGTTGCCGCTTTTCGTTTCAAGCACCCCTGAAAAAAAAAAAATCGCCGTTCTAAAAAAAAAAAATTATGGGTCTTACGTGCCAAAACCACTTTCTGGTTATGAGGCACGCCGCATAGTGGAGGACTCCGGAAATTTCGACCACCTGGGGTTCTTTAACGTGCACCTAAATCTAAGTACACCGGTGTTTTCGCATTTCGCCCCCATCGTAATGCGGCCGCCGTGGCCGGGATTCGATCCCGCGACCTCGTGCTCAGCAGCCCAACACCATAGCCACTGAGCAACCACGGCGGGTGCCGTCCTAATCAAGTGATGTATATATATATACACTCGCACCACCACGTGAGCGCAGCGTTTTAGTGACTTTTTGTCGGGATGTAGTTGGTGATAACGCAACATTTCTGATACCACGAAACATGAGGTGGCGTGAAGATCGGTCAGCAACATACAAAAAAAAAAGGTATCCTAAGCAGAGCTCGTACCATATCGCGGGATACACGTGACCGTAGGCGTATAATTGCATGACTGACGCTTATAATGTTTATACCCGACCAGCCTTATCTGTGCCTGAGGTGCCCTCTCATTATGTGCTTTTGATCCCACTACGAAGAATTAATTTTGCCTCCCAAGTCAAATGTGCAACTCTAGTGCTTTGTGCGTTACAAAAAGGAAGCGAAAACAGAGTATTATACTGAGATCATCTGTTACGTGGCACTTGCTAGAGGCATGACGTCATAAGCCTGATTTAGCAGCACATATTGATAAATACGCTCTTTAGTGGGATGTTGTCTTGACGGAAGGTAGCAGCCATTATTGGCTTAAATAAAGAAAAGAACAAGATCTTCTGGCCCTTAAAATAATTCGAACTTAGTCGCATTACTGCCGTGCACGTAACCATGCCAAGACAGTTTTTCTCGTTTTTTTTTTTACATAATGTAATAAAAATAGCCCTGCATGTGTGAAGCAACATGGCGACCATGCTATCGCAGTGATATAGCTTGTTTGCTGAACTTGATAACTAATTTGGCTTCGTAGAGGTAAATTAAAAAAACAAGACGACGCGTACGAGCGGTGAAGTAAAATGTATTCATTAACACTTAACGCTCAGAAAGCTTAAAAAGAAGCAGCGCAAGATTAGCAGAAAATGCTGCATTCGTTTCATATGCTTCGGCGAGCACGACCGGAAGCTTTTTCAGGCAACTAATTCATTTTTGAGTCGCCGTTCAATTACAAGTACCGTAAGGTACCGCGTTGTACGGTAAATTTGCGCGATGACGTGCTGAATTCAGTCGTTCGGACGACGTCATCGTCACCACCATGACCTAAATAGCACAGGCATATCCGTCGTGGGAGACGCCCACTCCATGAGAGCCCAAAGCTCTCGTGGCCTGCAGGACCTGAATAAAGTTGATTTCCTTCCATCTGGACAAAATACGCGCAGAGCGGTTGCAAAAAAAAAAAAAACGGTCGAGCAAGTACACGTGTTGATTGAAACCTAACGGGAATCAAGCACAATGCATGGACCGAATCTTACAAGCGCAAAGTTGGTTCGACCGTTTGAGAGAGAGAAAAGCGAAGGAAATGGCTTCGCGGAGAGTCGGCTTGGGAAGCTGGCTGCGTGCCGTGCTCCGTCCTGATTTATTTTCTTCCTCCATGGTTTGCTCCTGATTTCTCCTTTTAAAAAATTGGAGTACGGGCTTAAGCTTCGCCTTTAAGAGCAAAACACGACAGCATCCAGAGATCCCTGACTGCGTCTCACGCTTCCCGGCAACTGCAGCTTACACTGTAGCCGTAATGTTTACCGGGAAAGGCTGGCGGCGAACGCTATGCACGAAGGCGAGCTTTCTGGTAGACACACGGCGTGGGTCGATCTCGGAGGCAGAGCACAGCCGCGCCAAGAAAGTTGCATCATATTCAGGTTTATGTTCTTGCTTCGCACTTTTAATATTTCGCGCTGAGAAGATTTAACATGAAAGGCATGGACCGTCGATGTTTCGTTTCATGACATTTGCATATGCATATACCTAAATATATACGGGAACCTTCACTCACGGGGACGCCAGCGCCGAACGCCGACGCCGACACCAGATTTTCTACGACACGGGGCCCTTAACGCTATCGCGTTAATAGCTGTGAAAGGTCAAGTATAAGTTCTTGATTGGCCGCGGCGCCAGCTGCAGCCTTCACTCCATGGAGTCTCGCATTATCGTGGAGCACATGCGTGCAACTCCTGTGTTCCGTGTAGCATAGAAGGCATTGGGTAACGTCCGAGTGAGGTAGAGGAGAATGTTATAGTCCTCTGCACTTTCTCTCCAGCCATGCTTCTGTCGCTTTTCTTCATCGCTATGTGTCTCACTTCTACTTCCCTCTGCTTTCTCTCTCTGTTTTAAAGCAGCTTATATATAGGCTGTCACTTCATGTTCTCAGATCTGTGCTTGTGTTGCTCGTCTTTCTTTTGTTTTTCTTAAATTGAAGTGACAATAAAGGAAGGACATTAAGCCACTTTTGCAAATGTGGCGAACGCCGCTTTTGACGTGCACGGTGGCGAGGAAAACAAAATAACGTTAGAAGGAAAAGGGGCAAGTTGAATAAAGCGAGAAACACGATTTGAGCGTTTGCCAATTGTACTGATTGGAGCATTCATAATGGCTGATTTTACTATGCGCTTTTATCTCTTCGGCCACTTGTGTGTTTGTGCTGTATCTGGGGTGTTTCTGACGCTTAACATGAGTCAATGTAAGGTGTGTCATGTTATAATGTACTATTTTCAACTTTTGTGATATGTAATATTATTAGAAACCATAGTCATATATTGTGATACTATGAGATGCATGAAACCCATGTGAAAGGGGTGGCCGGCACCAGACTTTGCTGCCAACATCTTATTTATTCATATAATAAAATGTACAGAGACCTGTGATAGGAATTGAGGTCCCCATGCACACGAGCACGGATAGACATAACTCGTTACATACATACATACATACATACATACATACATACATACATACATACATACACACACACATACACACATACATACATACATACATACATACATACATACATACATACATACATACATACATACATACATACATACATACATACATACATACATACATACATACATACATACATACATAGATAGATAGATAGATAGATAGATAGATAGATAGATAGATAGATAGATAGATAGATAGATAGATAGATAGATAGATAGATAGATAGATAGATAGATAGATAGATAGATAGATAGATAGATAGATAGATGAGGAAATGAAAAGAAAGGCAGGAAGGTTAACAAGGCGGAGCCTGCCGCTGAGAGAGACGTAACGGAGACCGCCTAAAGGAATCTGAAAAGGCATAAGTCTCCATGTGATCCGAGAGGTGCAGGTTCACAGATGTGAATAAAACTAACCGTCAACGCCCAGCCCGCTGTAGCGGAAACGCCTGGCCGAGCGCGCGACCATTAGGATTGTGCGGCTTTTCTTCAAAGCGCCGATGACCTTTCCGGGTGACATGGCACTGTGCAGGCGCGTGACGAACATAGGCTCTCTTACCAAAGCAGATTCTGAATACCTGACTCTCTGTAGTGCCGCTTCGAGGGGTGTGTAGTTCTTACTCTTTCTTAATTTTTTGTATCGACAGCTATGTATAGAGAAACAGACTATAATATAGCGTACTATCTCACGCCAGCCGTTTCATACCTGGTGAGCGTGCGTAGAGTCTGACGTTGGAGGAAAAAGTTGGTTGGGCGTAGCGACAATTGAAGCGACGAGACCGCGTGAAGAAAAGCTATATGAGCACAAAAGGCGGCACTGAGTGTAGATTGGATCTTTCGATCCGAGAGTCTACGGACTGCAAGAAAATCTCGTCATCTGGTCCTCGCACATGTAGGCAGACGATTAAGTGGTCGATGCCCTTTAAGTCTATAAGGAACAGCGAAGCTTCATAATAATTGATTTCGTGGACGTTTATAAGCGCGGATGATCCTGTGAACGAAGCTTATGGAATCCCGTGCGATACGCGCACATTAAAACAATTTAGGAGAGCGCTGCGTTTTGTTCGCCCGTGTGGCCCCAGTGTAATTGGCATCACAAAACGTTGACGACGTGCTGCCGTCGAATTAACATTACGTCACTCATTTTTCCCCATGAGACTAGTGTACGGAAACATATGTTTACGAAGGTCTTTTGCCGATTAATAGTGTTTAATTTATACCTACAGAAAAAGTGGACGGACTCTGCAATTGTGTGCTCATTAGTCCTTATTTTCTCAAGCTTCCTTATTATTGAAACATCATCATCATCATCATCATCATCATCATCATCATCATCATCTCTTTATGTCCACTGCAGGACGAAGACCTCTCCCTGCGATCTCCCATTACCCCTGTCTTACGCTATAGCGTATTCCAAAGTGCACTTGAAAATTTCATCACGCCACCTAATTTTCTACCGTCCTCAACTGCGCTTCTCTTCCTTTGGCACTGATTCTGTAACTGTAATGCTCGACGGGTTATTATTCATATATATATATATATATATATATATATATATATATATATATATATATATATATATATACTTTTTTTTCACTTTGTGATTGTGTGTTCCATGTATATTGTTCCAGCTACACAGCAAGCAGACCTGTAAAGCAGGGCACTGAACACTTACGAATTCACCAAGAAATTTAGAAAGAGAGAGAAAAAAAAAGTGAGCAGGCACCATCGTGGATTATTGTCAATCTAAGCGAATAGTCTCAACGAACGAACGCACGAATGAGCGAACGAAAAGTGAGAGAGGGCAAGAGAGAGCGAAAGAACGAACATTTTCCTTGCCGAGTCCGACCACCGACCATCGACCACCAACCTACCAACAACCACCGAACTACCACCAACCAACTACGAAAACGGCTGAAAGAGGCAAAGAAAGCTATTTGCTTCAAAAGAAAAGAATGATGCAGAATGCAAGAACAAATGAAGGTGGAGAATATCTTTTCACAACCATACCGCATGCAATGAATCAATACAAAAGCAAATTCGCGACAGCATCACACATGCACAGTATCGGCGAGCCGTGCTTATACGACCAAGCAAGCAAGCCTGTGTAGACAACCAGAGCATGATAAAATAATTTCAAAAACAGACAAACAAGAAAGAGATGAAGCGGGTAACGTCGTCTGCCTGTTTTTGTGATGCTCTGATGCGACGATTTTTGATGGGGTGTGCATGGATCACGCGGCGTGAGCTTCCCACCTATTTGTAGGCAAGCAGTGCAATGACTTCGCATATATAATTTTCGACATCGCAATAAACGGCTGCCATATCGACGTTGTGCGGGAATGAAAGAAACGCCGCTTTGTATTTCTGCAGCTTAAAGCACCATGACTTCGATGCCTTGCTGCGCGCTTGGATAAAGCACTATGCGTAATTCTCATCTTTGTCATTTTCCTCCATGTTAGAACGATAAAAATGCCGTTGTTACGCCCACAGGGCATAAGGGCAAGTAAACGAACACTAATGAGATATAACTTAATGTTTCTTTCTTTTCGTATAATTGCCTTTCATTTGCACATCTGCATCCCAAGCACGCGCACTTCGTGGCATGCATATCACAATGAAGTTTTTGAAGTGAGAAACAGCACGACAAGACGAATAACACTGAGAGAAAGTCGACGACACTGCAGGCGCTGTCGACTTTCTGTCGGTCCTCGTCTTGCTTCGCCGTTTGCCTCTCCAAAAGCCTGCAATACCAATTAGCCCAACGTCGCTCATTGCTGCAGTTCACAATGACGTCACAATTACTTGAACAGCTGGCACGTGGTGCAGAAGTAAAGCATGTGTTCGCGGCTGCCACGTAGCGAGTCGCCGGGCCTGTACTTCGAGTCACAGATTGACTATAGCAGCGGAGAAGATACGAATATATGTGATAATTGCCATTTAGATTATTATTTAATACAACTTCAACAATTAACTTCTTCGTAATGACTTGAAGGGTCACGTTGCTACTGCAAAGTTGAGGCAACCCATTAGTAAAAAATGTAAACTTTCGATAGGAGCGTTGTGTATGTTACCAGTTTCAAGAAGCAAGTATATACTCAAGAGCTGCAACGAAACGCATTGCTGTTTCAGTTATGTTTGCGCACTGGGATGTCACTGAAGGCAGCGACGCAATGATCACTCATTTCTTTTCAAATTCTTTTTTTTTTTTTTGGTGTGTAGGAAACATTGCCACATAACTTTACAAAGTATCGCTTTGCAAGGGAAGTGACCTGCTCTTAACAAGCGGTCATCATCGCGTCCTTCCTTTGTATTTTGTTTAGCGCTTAACATATAAAGACAGCAATATGAAAACGGCACATCTCTTATTCATCTTACGCTATATATAATTGTTCGTAAGAGAAAATTCCAGCCAATCTTGATGCTGGACATTTCATCAGCGAACACGGCCGGGCCAGTGGCAAAGAGTATTCACGAACGAAAATGTTCGTGAATTTGGCTCCTATAATGCTTTAAATATATAAAAAGAGAAATAAAGGAACAAAGCCACTTCTGGTCATTTTCTTATCAGACTGAAATTCACACTAGGGATGAGATGATTCAAAGCTCTGCACTCGACAAAAGCTCGTTCGCACCAAGCTTTAATCAACGGCCAGACAAGAAAGAGCCCCGGACACTCTTTCTTTTATGTATATATATTTTAAATCTATGAAGCGGGCAACTATCTCCGCACCGCGCACTCAAAATGAAATCATCTGCGTAACGCAAGCACAATCACGTCATATGTTCTGTATCAGCTTTGAATATCGCTACGCTTCGTTTTCTGAATAGGCACTCATAGATCCAGAGGACCTATGCGAGACTGGGTAGCTATGAAAAGAAAAAAAAATGCTCGTGATTGATTACGAGATGGGGGCGCGATAAACGCTCTGAATAGAGACAACGTTCGCGTACGACAGGAATATCGTAAGAATATCATTAGCCAATCGCGCGCGGGCACCAAGGAAAGAAAGGAAGAGAATATTGCAGTGTAATATGCGCCCTGGCTGCTATGAAAACGCTTGCATCGCGTACTGCGCAAGAATTGAAAAAAAAAACGAAAAATAAGACAAAGAAACCTATGTCGCAAAGAAAAGACCTGTGGTCATATCACATCTTGACACATTGAGCGTGACGCATTAATCGCAAATTCAAACGCCGACACGCCGACATTGACTTCTTGGACGATAATTAATCTCGGAGTCCTTTGTGTTTACCCTTTCCCGTGGCGCCAAAATTACCGCTCTGTTCCATTCATTACTGTGATTTCTTTTTTGCTCTGCCCACACTGGGTATTTCTTTATTGATGCACCACCCGCTCGAGCAACTTACATATAAAAAAAATAAAACAAGGATTGATAGAACTTCATTTTTCGGATCAATGGGGGCAGCCTCGCCCATGTCAGCTCATTTATGCAATTACATTTTGTTTGCGGCGCGAGGAAGACCTGCATGATAAATGTGTTACTATACCTTTTCTTTTTTCTTGTTTCCTCCTTTCTATATTATTTTTTTTCTTGCGATGCTTTCTTCTTGCACAGTTTTAATTATGTTTTGAAGCGAAATTAACGATCGCCACATTAGTGGGAGAGATAAAAACAGAAACAAAATCCGAGCGAAGGAATGATAAAAAAAAGAAAGAAAGGACAGAAAAAGAAAGACGGAAGGAAGAGTGACAGAAGGCGAAGCCACGAAAGGCTACGTTTGTGCAACGCAGCGGTCGTTGCGTTCATTACGGAAGTTAATATTGCTTTTCATTCACAGCTATGTGTACACTCCCTTTCCCATTTCATTTCACCTTAGATTAGTAAATAGCAAAATACTTGCTGTTTGTCTGTCATGACGACGATGCACCCTTCATCCCCTATCCACGCTTCCTTACCTAACACTCTTCTTTTCACCTTTTTCTGTTTCTCTCTCCATTTTTTTTTTCTCTCAACTTTTTGCCTTCTGGAACTTAACTTTTTTCTTACACTTAATCACTCTTCGATGGTTCTTAATGCCCGCCAATATCTGCTTTTTCGTTTTTCTTCTCTTTTTTTTCTAGTTTCTACGCAGTCAGATACCTTATCGTTTGCTCTTTTCTTTTTCATTTCATGTGCGTGTGCATGCATAGCTTAATTATCAGCTGCAGTATATTTTGAGGGCTTTTCTTTTCCTCCGCATTTTTTTCCACGACTTCCCACTTTGTTTTCTATCCCCCCCCTTTTTTTTCTTCTTTTTTTTTTTTTTCGGAAAGCCACTGACGGTGCTCGCTCAATTTCTCCTCATTGGCGCGTCGGATATCCCGAGCGCGCAAAGACCGGTTGCGGCAAAAGCCCATTTGCTCGCGCGCCCGGAGGGGCGTTAATTGGAAAACGGCTTCGTATTTCTCACGGCACTCGCGTGAACGCGCATTGCGCCCTCGGATAACGAGCCAAAGATGAATTCGGTTCCCTTCGATCTTGCATCGAGTCCGGGATAGTTTAGGCACGCAGCGCCCGTTCGAAGGTGCGTCCATGCAGAGTTGCTCTGCACGCACAAATGCATGGCGTGTAGAACGCAGTGCAGCCACTGTGGCTTCTGTATACGATGTCTCTTTATATATATCCGCTACTTCTCTCTCCAATACTCCTCCCCCTAGCTTATATAGGGTAGCAAACCAGAAGCATCTCTGCCGATTAACCTCCCTGCCTTTGCCATCGCATTTCTCACTCTCTGTACACGATGGCATACTTATTTAGCACGTATACTATAATGGCGTTCACGCGCGAACTGTCGGCGAATGAACGTCGTCGCGTTCATTTGTGTGTGTCTGCACGTGTGTGTCGTGAAGCGAAAGAAACGCGTACGCTCGGCGCGCCTATCTTCGGTAATCGATGACGTTCTGGTTCTCCGTGTGAGCTCGGGCTGCGCAGGGTCAGAACGACCGATTCGGGGACCGAATTTTCGCCTGGCGCAGCTTATAACGTGCGTGTTCTCCGCAACTCTGCGGGCGACAGCGCGGACGGTTTATATTGTGCACGAACACGCGTGCACGTAATAAACGGAGAAATCCGGATAAGCGCGCATGCGTTGCGATGGCCGATAATCGAGGAGGTGTTACCAACATTTTTGTTCCTACAAGAGAGTATTTTTGTCAGTGGTCTGCGGCACTCACGGGTAGTTATAATTTGCACTTATCCTTCTCTCCCTCTCTCTCTCTCTCTTTCTTTGCGGCTTTGACAAGTAATTCGCTCTGGTGTATGTGAACTGCTCGACGAATAAAGTAGCTCGTTGTAATACACTCTTGAATCGTCTATGTACTTTGCCTATAGTGGAGTGAGATGCCCGTATTAGAGGCATCACTAAACTATGCATTCAATTGCAGCAATATATAAACGGTGTTTTTTTTTTAGCTGCACCAACTGCCACAGGCGCAATTAAAAAATCGCAAGTGGCAGTATAGCACAATTCTAACTCTCGATCTAAATTACTCAATGAAGCGGACCGTACTTCTACGAGAAACCAAGATGCTTTTTTTTTTTCAATAACCAACATAATTACATATTTACATAGTTATATATTTAACTGATTAACTTACGGCACATATTTCAGTCTACTAATTGTAGATATAGTCAGCTTGCAAGGCATATCGACTTGAAACGAATTCTGAAGCATGGCACCGCTTTCGAGATAGTAATTTTCAAGGTAACCGACGAAATGCATTGTCGTTGGAGTTACTTTTGCGATTCAAAGCATAACACAGTGTTTTCTTTACAAAGTAAGTGGAACAACTTTGCATTTTTTTACCGCAATTTCGACGGCGCGTATCTCGATAACCGGTGTCATCCTCGGAGTTCATTCCAAGTCGATATGCCTTGCAAGATAGCTACAATTGGCAGATTGATATATATGCCCTGCATTTCTGTTACTTGCCCAATTAGATATTTTCATTGCTCGCAGGAGTAATGACCGCCTCATCGAGTAATTTAGGTCAATATTAAGAATTGTGCTATTTGTCAAAGGCAGTTTTCAAAAATGTTGTACAGTTTAAAACAAAAAAAGAATATCTAATCGCGAATGCTTAGTGCTCGGGCCTGAAATAACGTTCGCGATATTTTGGTGATAAAGACAGGAGAACTTGCAAGTCACGTGCTGGCGCGCGGATTCACGCGATTAATCGATATACATGCAGCACGCGACCCCCTGTGAAAGAATGACACGCAAGTTTGTGGAGCTTCGCTCGCATGCACCTTATTCAAGTGAAGTTTTGCCCCCGTATACACGCATGCGCCCATCTTGCCCGCATGCAAACTGGCAGTGGTTGTGTATACACTTGGCGCTTTTCAGTAGCGAAATGACATAAAAGAATTCCAGTCGAACGGAGAACGGGAGACGAAGAACATTGAGCGGGGTGGCAGTTGGCCCGGAACAATAGGCAATCCCGGTAAACGTGATACACAGTGTGGAGAAGGCGCCTAACGAAGCTAGATAATTCGCCGCGCACACTTCAGTTGTACTATATATACGTGACCAAGAGGTTGGGAAGCCTTGTATACAGAGCGTAAGCTTGTGGGGCTTAACTCGTCTCTCTCAAATGTCCCTTCAAGCTCAAAGCGGCGGCAGCGCGAGGCCCAGAAGTGAGTTGCCAAGATAAGCGTGCGTATACGTCTGCAGCGTGAAATATTTAATAGCGCTGAATTGTTGCTGCAGTCAAGTTAATGAGTATGCTATTTTCTTTATGTTTTCGTGGAACCCCGTGTACCGTGCACTTTCGTTTTCTCGCGACCGTACACTTTGTAACAAGGCTTTTAATCTTCTTCGTCAGTACACAGAGCCAGTCACAATCTTGACTCGGCTGCAGCAACAACGCATGCGCAATTACATATTTCAGGCTGCGCCGCATGACCTATACCCCATACCTATCCTGCCAATTCAATTTCATCCCTTGCATATATAGGATCAGAGTGTCCATGTCGCATCGAGTTTGAAGGGACCAGCTTGAAGGGCCAGCTGTATGACTAAACTCAACAATGCGGTGCCCGTTGTTCTCTATACAGGACGAAGACGTTGACGAGCCTTGTTAATAGAGTGTCAGCTGGTAAGAAGAAGTTCACGGTACATAGACGGAGTGTATATACCTCCCCCCCCCCAAAAAAAAAAAATGTAGAAAGAAAAATGGCGCAACGTGAACGAGGAAAAAATTTACAAAGAGTACATTAAACGTGTACATGAAATAAGGTTGCGTCATGCATGAAGTTCAACATTTTCGCCACGAGCCTAGCGCGCGCACAAAATGCCAATTCAGGAGGGTTTTCGTAACAGCTCTCTGTTGCTCAATATGTGCTACATACAAGTGATTTTTTTTCAAGCGTGAGAGAAGTCCGCGAACACACACAAAGTGCTTCGAGTGGGCCAGTCGCGCGGCAATTTTTCTTATGTTAATGGGCTTCTTTCACGCTCGAAAAAACACTTTTATGTAGCACATATTGAGCAGCAGAAAATGTATCGGGAGTTTTGCGTTCCGCTTTACAATTTTCTCAATTACACTTTTAATGTAACTATAATATTGAAGAAGTTGATTAATTAGTGAAGACCAATTGTGTAATTACGCGGAATGCAAAACACGATATGAGTATCTCCAAGTGACGGCGAGCAACATTACCTTGGTTCTGTCCAGCTACGTGGCATTTGTATATATTTTTAATGTTTGGCTCAAGTTACGCGGAACACCTGGTATACGCGAGAATACATAAGGCAGACCACAGCTATAGCATGCATGTTCAGTTCAATATTGTTCCGGAGAAAGCATACAACATAGGAAACTCTATGGTACACAGATACTCGTGAATCTAAAAAATCGAGGTTGTTTTAGGAGGGTACGCTTCGACGACGCCGTGCAACATGACGTGCGACGCCTTCGATCACGAGAAACGTGTCCTCATTGGCCGGCGTTTGAGCACTATAGTCATTCACGAAAACGATGATGGGAGTGATAACGAGGCGCTGACCGCGGTGAGCACTGATCGTAGATGGCGCTTACGTATAAAGAGAAGTTTTGTGAGCGCTGGCACTGGGGTTGAATTCCCAAAATGTATCGTTCGTATAAGAGCTGTTCACCATCGACCGCGGCCAGATTTTTATTAATACTGTTTCCAAAATCAAGATTGGCTGGCATCTCACCTTACGAACAGCACTATCATATAAACTTTCCTTATTTATTTTTAATGCATCCTTCTTGTATGGGAATAGGGGCTGGGGGGGGGGGGGTAGGTAGGGAGGGGGGTACGTTGTAAACACGCAATTTCACGCCTTCTCGTGCCTATACGCGCCTTTAAAACGTGTTAAGCTCGCAAGCTTTTCTTTTTTTTAATCCGTATACACCGTCTCGGTCAGCCCCTTCATGGACTTCAGCAGCGCACGGGCGCTCAACCAAGGAAACCGACGGCTATACTTACTGTTGAAATAAAATTTCTTCGCTCATCCTATATAAGGCACGACCTGTTGTAAACGTCACGCAATCCACCGAGTCGTCGTCTTCATCGCTCTTCTCCGGGTGCACAGAGTGTATACGAGGACCACGCGAGGGACGAGTCGCGTATGCTACAACGCGTGCCGCCGCCGCCGCCGCCGCCGCGATGCCGTGGCGAGATGCACCGGCGACGACCTGCAACACGCGCGCGCACGAGTCGGCAGCCAGGCCGGCGCCGTCGGCGTTCTGCTCGTCGCCAGCCGCGCTCTTCGATATCTCTCCATAACACAGGGGGGGCGCCGCCATGTCTCGAGATATGCTTCGGTGGCGATTGTTCCATCCACGAAGCCCCGCAGCGCGCGCGAGCCGGCGATGTTCTTTTGAGAAGAAGACCGACGCCGCCGCGTAATGGATCGGCGTCCTGCTCGCCGCGCTGTTATAGCCGGGCGGACCGCGGAATCAAAAGGAGCGCAGCGCGCGCTGGATTTCGCCGGCTCCCCTATCGCGCCGGCGAGCTGTCATTGGATGGCAAAATGAAGAGGTGCGTGGTTTTCCCTTCGGCCCCTTTTTGCGAATGCCGAGACCTTTCGCGGCCCGACGGACGGTTGGGTTGAGTCGCCTCGCGATGAGCGTGCTGCGGGAACGTATATACGGGGTGTTTCAGCGAACACTTTCCTAACATTAAAAAAATCAAACAAACAAACAGAATTGCCTGTGGCAGATATCACGATTATGTGGTCCGTGAGCTGGTCTATACTCGAAGAGGCGGAGATTACTTACACAACGAAATTGAAATGCGTAATCGAGTAATTGTCAAAGATTCGCTAATTAAGTTATTAACTAATTATTATATGGCACATGATACAACTTACAAATTCCAGAGGGCTACAGTGCAGGGCATATCCTCTTGAATGGAATCGTGTGAATGACACCATTTACGAGATATGCGCCGTCAAACTTTCGTTAAAAATGCACTGTCGTGCAACTTACTTTCTTAAAGGGCAACTCCGGCGTTTTTCTTTCTTTTTTTTTTGCCATATTACCACATTGTCATTTTCAAATGGCATTGGAAGTCCTGTCACCGGTAGGCATGGTACAGTTTGCTCAGAAATTCATCGATAATTTTTGATTGGCCAATAAACGAGGTACCGAAACCGAAACGGGTAGCTTCTTCGTGTGACGTCCCCGTGAGTCGATGACGACAGATTCTGAACTAACGTAGTGTAAACACGCACTACACCTGGTGCTAACGCAAAAAAAAAAATAGAAGCGAAGCTAACGATGACTTCTGACGACACGGTGAGTTTCTCCAGCTCTGTCGAACTATAGACAGCGGTGATTTCAGCAACAATGTGAGCCCTAAAGGACCGCTTCTGACCCGCTACAACAGCGCGAGGTAGTTGACGTGCCCAAGCAAAACGCATTGCGTTGCGTCAAGACAACAAGAGCACCGGTTGTGAAGTCCGTCAAGACGGCTATTGTCGTCCGTTTCCTGGTTTAAAAGAAAAAGAGAGTCAGATTCGTTGATTCTGGGCGGAGTGGTGGTGTAGTCTCTGACGTCACAAACACAGGGCGGCCAGTAAAAAGTCATCCATTATTGGGCATGAGTCGGCCGGGCACATGCAAGTAATCTTTAAAATTCATTTTCAGTAAAACTATATATATGACTTGCAGTCATATCGTTTGGCACAGATAATCAGAGTGCCAAAGAGAACGTATATTCAAAATTTTATTAATACCGGTGGACATCGAAATATCTCCGGAGTTGCCCTTTAACAAAATGTCGTTTTATGTAATGAAGCACAAAAGTAGCTGGAACACCAATGCATTTCTCCGCAAAGTTTGAGAATTAATATCTCGAAACTGGCGTCATCATGAGAATTCGTTTCAAGTGGATGCGCCTTGCAAACACCCTGGCTAGAATTTGTAAATTGCGATATCGACCATAAGGTAATTAGTTAAAACTTAATTAGGGATGTTTTATTCATTGGTCGATTATGCATTTTAATGTTTTGTTCAAGTTACGTCCGCCTCTTCGAGTAGATCAGCTCATGTGCTAGAATTGTGCTACATGCCATAGACAATTAAAAAAATAATTTAAAAGTGTTCGCTAAAACACCCGATAGCTAACGTTAGCCAAGTTGTTCAACGAAAAAAAAAAGATTAAAATAACACAGCGCAATATAGAATTAAAGGACCTACCATGTTCGATCGTCAGAGGTACGACTGACGACCGAAAATCACAGGCCTTAAAATCGTATCTTGCGCCGTGTTTCTTTCTTTTTCTTTTTTTTTAACAGCTTGGCTACCGTTAATTGGAACACATGTAAGAAAGGCTCAATTCCGTGGGGCGAGTTGTGCTGCACTTCAAATGATTTTGTTCGGTTCACTCGATCACCTGTATGTATCTATGTACGATCGCCTGTATGTCTGGTTTAACTGGTTACTGGCGTTCCTAACCTTCCGTATATATACACAACAATTTTGTCGAACGCGCTGGGCGGCGTCATTATCGTTTGCTTTACGTAAGGCGCAGCACCTTGGGGCGTCGCGCGGCCTGCATGCTAAATAGAGGCCCCTCCTATACACGCACCATTGCCCCACTGCCACTTGCCCGCGCGGTTGGAGCCGAAAGTGTAAGACGCCTCGCTTTTGGGCAATTACTCCCTCCGCAGAGGCGCGCGTGTGCGGCCCTATAAATAGAGCAAACACGGAATCAATATGTCGGAAATGTAGCGCACCGGCTCCGCTTAGCTCGGCATAAGCGCGTATACATACGCGTGTGCTTATATATAAGCGCCATCTAATCTCTCCGTCTCACCCTCTCTTCCCAGTTCTCCCCCTTTTTTTTTCCACACACCCATTTCCTATCGGCAGTCGGCCATTTATTTTTCTCTTTCTCACCGTTTATCTCTCTCGACTTCCCTCGGGTGAATCGCTGCGCAAACCATGCGTGAAGTTATATAACACAATCAAGAAGATCGCGTTTCATAAGCGAGCCCTGTTCACGCCTTGGTAGTTCGAGCATCGTTGCCGCATGAGGACTAGGGAAAGGAAGAAGAGGGAGAGGGGGAGGGGGACGAGTATACACGAAGGAAAGGCAGGTGTGTTTCGGCGCGACTGCCCCGAGAAGCCCTTGTTCGTAATGGTACACAAGTATATCGCCTATCGTGGCTTCCACAGGCGAGAGGTGATGACCGTCTCTGGTTTGCCATTATACCCTATACGCTCAAGTTGTCATGCGCTAATGTGGCAGGCAGAGAGGAGCGTGCACGAAACGATGGATCGTTTTTCATCGTGTGTGTATATATATATATATATATATATATATATATATATATATATAGAGAGAGAGAGAGAGAGAGAGAGACTCCGCATGAAAGGAGCTGTGCCTACAGATTCGCACCGTCCCGGCGAGCTCAACTCTACTGCACTAGACACGATCAGCTGCTAGCAAGCCCATCGTATACGAGAGTGAGATGCTGCAGTCCAGTATTTTTTACTCGAGTTTCGAAAGTTCTCGCATAGTCCTCGGTGGAGTGCGCTTAACCTTATTGTGCCCAACTATGCAAGAGAGAGGGAGAAGAGGAAGGGCAAGCAGGGAAAATAACCAAATCGCAACGTCCGCGGTCTGCTACCCTGCGCCGGAAGAGGGGGGGGGGGTTGTACGGCAGGATGAAATGCGAACGAAGAGATACAACGCCATCAGTGAGAGCACAGCGCTTGGGTGAAACCAATCATGCATATACAAAGTGAACAAAATTCATAATGTGGCAGGAGAATTACAGAAAAAGAAGCTAAATTAAAACGCCGTAGAAGCAGCTATTTTCACGTGCATAAAATATTTACAAAGCACTGTTCTTGGTTTACAACGCACCTTTAGTCATCCACAGTTCCGTACAGCGTCAGCGTCAATGACGGCACCATATAGGGGCGGCAGGCACGGCGCTCGCGCACATACAAAAGGCATCTGCTAATCTAGAACTTCTTGGTAGCCTCGTGTTCCTGTTAGGGACGCATGTTAAAAATGCCCTACACCTTTTGGCGCTTGCGACGTGTCTTTTTTAGCAGGGCACTACGTTGGATATACAAGTTGGTGCATATGCTTTTCTTTCCGAAGTGCATGCTATAAGTCTGTTTGCTAAAAGAAGCACGCCACAGGCCTTTCTTTTGCTGCGCCGTGCGCAAAATCTGTCAGTTGCCTCTGAGCTGTCGACGAGGATAGCTATAAGAGTTTGTTGGTACGGCATATCGCATTTTGTTGTAGCGCAAGCTGAACGACAAGGACAACAGAGAGACACAGCTGACGCACACACAGCGCTAACACACCCTGCGCAATCAGGCTCTGAGCTGTGGCAGAGTGTGTGTATATGTCGGCCAAACAGGACGCCCTACTATGACCGTTTCAGGGAACATAGTTTATCAATTGAGAATGGAACAAGGCCACACTTGCCCTGCGTACGGCAGCTCGATAACACGCGGCCGCTGTACATAGCAAAGAGCCTGGGTGCGTTGGCTCGAGAATTGCTACAGAAGAGAGAGAGAGCAAGGAGAGGAAAGGCAGAGAGGTCAACCATGAGGAGCGCCTGGTTTGCTACCCTACGCTGCGGATAAGGAAAAGAGGGAATAGAAATAGGAAAAGAGGGAAAGAGCACTCAGTGCACGTGGGATGATGCACAGGGACACTACAAGCGGTCTTTTCAACCGGTGCTCTTCAAGAAGTGTACTATAGTGCATGAATCGCTTTTTGTGCCAGCGACGGGTGCGGCCAGCCTTTCACATGAAGAAACAAGGCGATTGCTGCATTAGTGTGCCGTCGGTTTCGCTTCACGAAAGCGAATTTCAAAGTTTAGGTTAGGTTTGCTCGTGGTTTCTCTGGCTTGTGATAGCTGCCTTGTGATTTCAACTATTTTGTCAGCATACCTGCACGTGCGGCGAGTGTAATGCTTCTGTGCATGTATCTCCTGTAGCTATATTGGGTGCATCGTGGAATAAAATTTGTAGCGAGTTTGGCGCTCTTCTGTCTCCTCCTGATTCTTCCGGCAATCTTAAGCTTGCGCCACACATCCTTATTAAGGGACTTCTTTAATTTATAATGTTTTTTTGGTTACTATTATGGGAATACTGTAGCAGTCAACATTACAGGGTGACGAAGTCACTTTTTGTTTTTATTTGCATTGCGGAAAAAGTGCCGAAGGGAGAACATAAAGACCTATGTCTAAAGAGTGCTCTGAGGTGTCTGGATAGCCCCACCGGGATTTCATTTCTCTAGGCGTTCAAAGGGATACCTCAATTAAGATCTCTGCCCCGGATAAATCCGTTGAGAACGAAGGGATACAGAATAAAGTGGATTGACTTGGGAGAGAAACCTGGTTGCAAGAAATTATTTGTCAGTCTTCTTGCCTCCTGCTTTTTTTTTTCTTTTTTTGAAGAACCGTTGACAGTCCATGTCATGTGACGTACAGAATGTTGCTACTTGTGCTGGGAAAACTAAAAAAAAAAGAAAAAAATTGACAGAAGATAACAGAACAGAAAAAAATGAAAGAAGGTCGGCATAGAATAGCAACAACATTGCATGCCATGAGGCAGGAAGCATCCTGTACAACTTCCCGTGTTGATGTGTGAGGGCTCACATATTTATCCGGCAAGCTTTAGTATAGTGAACGTGCGACCCTGTGGAGCAGCAAGACCGCAGTCATGCACACCGGCTGTACATACGGTGAACGCGCATGTTTTCTAAGTAATATCATCGCACCGACCAAGTCAAACCAACATGGCCTTATTTCGCTACAATATATAATTCTTATACATATGCATCTTTTGCACTATATCTAGTGCAGTGCCACGTCGGTTCGATAAACGTGTATGAGAAACCTGCACAAATTTGTAGTTATGGGCGGAGAACCCAAATGAATTCTCTTTCTTGGTAAGCGAACTGTTGTAGCCTTTGTCGTCAAAAGCTTCCATTATATGTGTATCTCACACACATACCGATTAGCATAGAGAGACAGAAAAGGCAAGGAGAGGAAAGGTATGGAGGTTAACCATTCAAGCGGCCGCTTTCCTACTCTACAGTGGAGGTGTGAGAAAGGGGCACCAGAAAAGGGGGGAGAGAGAGAACACTGCATGCGTGCACGCTGAGAACGCACAGGATGACTATGGTCACTGATGCTGGTTTTACCAAACAATGAGCAAATAAGTGAATGGACAAGTATAGGTATGGAGGTCAGTCATGCAAGTTGCACAAATGAATTGCTCATAACTACAGATATATTCATCGTCCCTCGACACCTTAGTCACAGTGCGCGTTTTGAAAGTGAAACTATATCGTTTTGCGGTTCGAACTTATCGAAAGCCCCACTATAAGCGTGCTGATGAGCTAGGAAGAGGAGAATGAGAGGAGGACCGGGAGTTTAACTTGTGTAAAACCGACTGGCTACCCTGCACTGGAGTAACGGAGGGGAACTGGATATGATAGAAGGACACTCGAAATTTAACAAAAAAAAAATGGAGAAGTCGCTACACATACAAAATTTAAGGTGCTGATTTGAAAAGCATAGTTAGCTGATTCACAAGTCGGCTGCCCGTGAAAGAGGAAGGAAGGTTGTTCCCTGATAACAACGCATTTGCAAAAGTTATTAATCATTCGTCATCGAAAAGGCGACAAGCGACCACTGCATGACCGTCCTGGAGATCCATTTAGTATAGAGTATCTCGAAGTTACGCAGTACCTGTGTGAAGCGCGCAAAGGAACGCACTCTTCGGAAGTACAGATTTGGTTGACAAAAATTGTAGACATCGTGGTCTCTTGGCGGTGAGTTTCAGTGTCACTTGCCCATTGCGGTGTTAGATACACCTGGAACCGTCATTTTCAGAGGGGCATGCGTCCGCTTGTTTGCTTTCAACAATTCTAAGACAGCCATCTTGGAGATACTCACATTTTTGTGCGGCAATTTTTCTATGAGACTAAGTTATGGAGCAGTAGTTAACCAATCTCCCCCTTCTTCGTTCTTTTTTGATGAGGTACAGACGTCGCACTGATCAAAATGTTGAAGGTAACTATTAATTTGTAGGTGCATGAGTGTGTACTAAATGAGTATACCTTTAAGAGAAGTTACCAAATGCGATCACGCAAGAAAACCAGTTCGCGCTGACGTGCCATGCATATAATTTCAGATAAACGAATCTATGGTGTGTTGAGTGTGGGCTTACACCACACCCTCCTCCTTTTTCTTTCTCTACACACACACTCTCTCTCTTTCCCCCCTTGCCTACCCTCGTGCCCAGATGTGTGCCAGCTGCGGTCGGGGTTCGCCATTCCGCCTCCAGAACCAGGTGAGAGAAAGGATCTTCCCCCCTTGATCTCGCTGAATACGCCTCCTGGCACACGCACAAAACTGAGGATTATAGTCGCCACGAAAAGAGACAGAGAGGGGGAGAGATGAAGAAGAGGTCAACGTAGAGAAAGGCCGGCGGGTGGGTAAGAAGGGAGGCGACGAGTTTAGTGAGCTTGCGCGGCGGCTGCACGCAACCAGGCACCGGCTCTCGTTAATTCTGTGCATTGCCGGGAAAACTAAGACCAAGGTGCGACCAATCAGAAGCGAGAGACGGATTCGAATACACATGCACTCCACCGTAAAGCACGGACTCTTTACTATAGCTCCGCGAGTGCCACGTTTTCCACAAGAAATCTCGAAGGAGTTTGCCGGAAATACGTTTCCAATTCCAACCCTGTAATGCGACGTGTATATACACTGAAGGTGGAATTGTAGTAAGGCTACAACGGTGTAGAAACTGCTTTAGTAAAGCGCGAGTAAATGCTTGCCTGCCTCTGAGTGTCCATCGCTTCCGTTTGGTTGTTGCACGGAACTTGCACCCCCGTTTTCTTGGAGAAGCTTGGAGGAAGTGGGTTTCCAGATTCCTCGCGTCTAATGCGGCTGAAACCAAAGGAGCTTGTGAAGACTACGAGAAGAAGAGCTACACTTCATCCGCACGCAAGGACACGTGGAGGGTGTACGCGCCGCGCTCCGTAACATTAACGTGCGCTTCCTGCACAGAATTAGCCCGGGACGGTGTGTCTCTATGTTATGCTATAAAGAAAGGGCCACGCTTTTTTCTTTTTTTCTGCGTCCACGTCGGTCTCTTGCTTCCTTTCACGTACGTGTATACCCGCGGCATTGCCAGCAGCGAGGGATTAATCTTTCTTCCGCCACGACCTCCGCAGCCAAGCGTTGGTCGGTTGGCGCGTCGTCGGTGGATCGCGTCAAGCTCCGCCCCCCTTATCTGCGGCGTAATTTATGTGCTCCTTGCCGCGGGCGCCCTGTAAAACCGCACGAGCTCGGCCGGGATCCATTCACGGCCGCCGCCGCCGCCGCAAACGCTTTCGCGATTTAGTTCGCGAGAACAGCGCGCGAGTGTGCAAGAAGGAGGAGGAGGAGGAGTCGCAAAATGGAGGCTGCGATGGTTGTAGTAGTGTGTATACATAGCGAGCGCTTGGAGGAGGAAGATAAAGCCGAGTCTGAGTCGTTTTAGACCGCGCCTGAGCGCTAATCAGCATGCACGCTGCCAGTTATACATTGTGCAAAGTGTGTTACATATACACTCGCCTTGCGGCGCCATGTAGCTGTGATCGATTCGCCGTGTCAAGGCGGTGCGGTTGAGCGTCGCGGCTTCGTCCGCTTCCTGACGTGATGCGGCGTCCGGCAGATGCAGGACGTTGGGTAACGCGGGACGCGCTTTCTCGTGCGTCATTTTGGTAGATTGCCCGTTTATATTCAGCGTTTGGTAACTCGAGTGCCTTCCTGTTACTAAGCGGTTGAGTTTAGTCGCCGACTTTGGCTACATGTTAGTAGCTAATGTAGTAAAGCATTAAATATGGAAGGGTGTGTCCCTCAAGAGGAAGTTGGAAATCGCTTACGTTTTCTCCTGGCTCCTATTACGGCAATAAAGCTCAACCGAACGTTGCCTCGGCTCCGGAAACTCGTTCTGCATAAATGCTAACTAGCTTTCCGTACATGCTCAAGTTTCAGAATGATTCTCGTAACACTTACGGCGCGCGCGAACCTAATTCAGCTATCTGCAGTCGCTGTGCTGTTTCGAAGTCGTTTTCTTGAGTTACTGTGCACCTGAATAGGGGGGGGGGGGGGGGGGCACTCGCAATACATCGGCAACTGCGAGTGCTCGCACTGTGCTGTGGCGGTCGTCACTAAACACCCTTTACCGCAATACTCCCGTAAGGATGACGTGGCTCTGGTCTACGTAGCGTGCCGTTGTCCTTACGTTTATTGGAAGCGAAGAGTAAACGGAACGGCATCCTATGTATACGGCTGCGGAGACCGAGCATGTGAAAATTTTATTGCTTTTTCTTTTTTCTTGCTTATTTATTTCATAGTATGCGTAAGGTCCCTCGAAAGGGTATTATAAAATAATTTGGCAGAGACACTTAATACTGCTTATGTGCGGGAACGCGAAAACATTATACCGTTTGTAGACCTCGGAACGTCATGAACACGCTCATATTATACACTCATGACGTGGCGCCACCTCCTCTTCATCGGCTGCGCCGTCACGTGCCCAATGACGTACGCACTAGGCCACACGTTTACTCAGCGTGACGGCTGCGACGTGTCGTGTGCAATGACGCAGGCACTATATAGGCACACCTTTAGTCAGCCAGAACCGTGGAGGTGCCGTGACATCGCAGAAGCGTACAATTGGCAAGGCAAGATAATTGACAAGGCAAGATAAGCAATGAGAATACGTGGCAAATATAAACATGGCAAGAACTGTAGTAGCGTTAAAAAACAAGCTACATACAAAATCGAATTTCAAAAATCGCGAAACATGGCGTCCAGAGATATAAGCAAGTCGGACGCGTGACTCTTGTCGCTCGCGCGAACCAAGCTATCAGCGAGATCAACTGCTACGCGATTGTGATGCACGTGATAATGGACAATGGTGATAAAGGGGACGCCACAGATGTCCCTTCCCTTTCCCCGGAATGGTATGACCAGAATGAGAGTTACTCACAGGCCTCTTCCTTATACTTAGTACTTAAAGTGGCCTTCTTAGTATTTAAAGTGACAGCTCCTGCGAAGAAAAAGTACGCGCACTTTCGCAGAACTCCTATAATTCTAACAAAAAGCAGCTCATGGAAATGCAGACTACGCAGATTCCATGAGTAGATTTCACATTTTTTTTTTTATAGAAATGAAAATAAAACAAGGAAATTTAGTCGCCTGTAATGATGATGGCTGCTTCTCTTCATGTGATGTGACGAGGCATCGCGTATGAGCATGCCGTTATAGAACATCTTCGCTGCGCGAAGAGTAAGACGGGACATGCCGCGTGAGATGCTGTCAGCCATTCTGCAGCAGCAGCCTGTAAATATTGTAATATAGGGTTTCGTCTTTCCCCGTGTACTCGTGAATCCCCGTGACAATATAGTAATAAGAAAAATACTAGGCCAGAACTTGACACCGCTATAGTTATCTAAACATTGCATATATGCATACTTATAATGCGACGATTGCGAGATCTCGATAGCTGCACGCGCCCGCGTGCGTCACGAACGACCTTGCACACTGTCCTTTATCAAAGTGACGTTTCTGTATCTCGTATCTTATAGTTATATATATATATTTTTTTACACATTTCGAAAGTGGGTTAAGTCTGCCTACAATGGCGTAAAGAAATGCGTGCACTGATTGTGGAATTGAGCCTCTCTGTCTTCCACGCACCACAGCAGCTCAAGGATCTAACCATAATTGTGCCACGATAGCACGCATGTTTCTGCATGGTAATGTTTCGTCGTCGATTCTTCTTCTTGCTTCTCCGTTCTCTGCTGGAACGTGAAGTCTCTCGTCTGATGACCGGCAGCGATGATCAAACGCAGACAGGAAGCGAGACAGACCAGATGGACAAGAAGATGTTCATAGGCAAACGTTTCTATGCCGGTACATGGCAGATAAAAACAAATGAATTACAACTTGAACGATATAGAGCAAGCGGTGTCCCACTCTTCGACTCTCTCATAACTGTTAGAGCCCATGGAAGGAGGCAGAAATAGACGGAGGGACAAGGAGGTTAGCCAGTTCTCAGGCCGGCTGGCTACCCTGTGCTGGGGAAAAAGGGCAAGGGGAATAAAAGATAATAGAAAAGAGATGTTACAAAAAAGGGAAGAAGAGCAAAAAAAGGGGGTGAATAAGGAAAGGAGAATACGGCACTGCTTAAAACCTGTCTCTAAGACCGGCTCTCCGCAAGAAGCGCAACAACGCTTTCAAAGCCTTCTGGCTGAGTACGGTCTCGAAGAGTGTCTCGGGACCTTTTCCTCCGACAAAGGGCGTTTGTCAAGACTATCTAACACTCTTGAAAGTTCTTTCGATGGCGCACTGAAGCGGGGACACTCACAGAGAAGGTGGGCGATTGTTTCCTAGCTGTCATCTCATGTATAGGCTGTTGGCCGTTCCGATCCTAAATGAGTAAGCAGTCGTGAAGGCCACGCCAAGCCACAATCGGCCCAGACGCGTCTTCTCGGCTCTAGATAGTCTATGGGCTCTAACTATCTCTATACATAGTTAGAGCCCATACTGCGCAGTGCCTCACTCATCCATCAGCTATATATTCTGATTTCAGCCCAGACCGAGGGACAAGATATCGTCTGGATTAATATATATCTCAAACAGACAAAAAAAAAGGGCAGTGCGTTGGTCCGTCCCATACATGCGAGTGCCAAAGAGAGTTAAAAGTTTGGTGTTCCACAACCCAAAGAGATGGGCTTACTCTTAAAGGTAAAGTTATTGGAAAACAAAGCTGTTTTCCTTCTTTCTACAAATATTTTTTCCGTTCTCTATTTCCACGTAGTCAGTGACGGCCTCAGAGAATTGTGCTAGGCATGCACAATTTATAGTGCCACGTCACCTCAAACCTTGGCGGCGTCTCTAGCCAGCAACGGACTTGGTAGCCGGTGCCACAACACCGGTTGCTGCAGTCCCACTCCAGGTTTATCTACGTGGAAAAATTATGACCGTCGGCGCGGCATCCGAACTCGGTGCTTGCAAAACCGCGTTCTCCGAACCCGTTCACCGCATCCCCACTGCGCCCATGCATGGCGCGAACCGTGACTCGTCACCCGACACCTCGCGAGCCTTCTGAACCGTTAAAAAAATAAATAAACACCTTCATTTCATTCTGTGAAAGTGGATGTATACAGTGAAGCTGGTGCGGACATTAGACGACGTTAAGACAAGCACCACGAGCGACGTACTTTATACGCGCGCACGCACGTGTGCAGAAGTGCAGCACACATCCACGTTTTCTCTAGGCCGTCCACCGAGCGCAATTGCCTTATTGAACTAAATTAATGTTTAAAAGCAAATTGCGTCAGAAAATGCGCGAAGTACGACACACAAGCTGCAGATATGATAGCCTCGGATTGGTATTCAAATATACGAGAAAACATAAATTTGTTACGCAGAAACTGAAAGACAAAGCCCTTTTCAAGCTGCCCTTCGAGGTGTGTCTGAACGGCCACGACCGCTAGGTGACGCTACCGTTAGCACAACATACATCCTCATTCTTGTATGTATGGCGGCCAGTAGTGCTCGTAGCGTGTCCGGCGGCTCGAGGCGCACTTCAAATACTGGATGCCCTGTATCCGGTACTGTCCGGTCTTGAGAAGCACCATGGCTGCTCCTCTACATTCGTTCCTTAGAGAAGTCAAGGAAGCGTCTATCTTCCAATGGAATGTCAGAGGCATTAAATCGCGCATTTCGGACTTTCGTCCGTTTGTTTTTAAGAACAAATTTCCAATAATCGTCCTTTGTGAACCAAACGTTGAGAGCGCCATCCGCCTATCAGGATATGAAGCTTTGATGTCTGCCACCTGTACCGACCGCAGCAAAGTCATCGTTTATATCAGATGCGATTTCACATATGTTTTACACCCAGTGGCACCTGATGACGACAATCAGTATGTGTGTTTGACTATAAAATGCAAGAACGTCGCACTCACGCTCATAGGTGCCTACATTTCACCTTCGAGTCGATTTGACAGCGCAAGGCTAAGTACAATTTTAACAGCGACACCTGGACCATGGGTTATTACCGGCGACTTCAATGCGCATCATCCGCTATGGGGAAGCTTAAAGATGGACTGTCGAGGAAGACGTGTACTATCCTTCGCGTCGGATCATGAGCTCTGCTGCCTAAATGATGGCAGTCCCACCTTTCTGCGGGGATTGACATACAGCAGCTGCCTGGACTTGACTTTTGTTTCAAGATGCCTCAGTGCCAGTGTGAAATGGTTCACGGACAACGAAACGCATGGTAGTGACCACGTTCCAACATATGTTAAAATCGACGGCATACGCAAGTCACACTCTACTACAGTTCTTCATCACATCGACTGGCCTAAATACACGTTGCTCATGGAGAAGAATAGCCAAGAGATCCAGGATTGTCTGCCTGGCAACATCGAGAAGCTAATTAACGCCGCTGCTCAAGAAGCCACAAGATCTTTTAGGCCTGTTCCTAAATTTTCTGAATTCGAAGCAGAATTGGAGCGGCTTCGAGCAATCCGCCGTCGCGCGGAAAGAAGGTACAGGCGCACCAAGTCCATCTACGACCTAAGGGAGGCGAGACGCATACAGAAGAAGATCCAGCGTCGGATCAACTCCCTGCAGTCTCTAAGATGGAAAACCTTCTGTGATACCCTTGATCCGCATAAACCCCTCTCACATATTTGGAGAACAGTGCGTGGTCTTCGAACATCACCGCAACAACGCCACCCCTTCAAATGCCTGGCTCTCTATCAAGGTCGCAGAGAGATCGACGTAGCGGAGGACTTCTGTTTCAAGGTTGCTGGTCTACCGCCATCGTTCGCTACGCGTGATCCCCGTGATGTTCCAATCTCGCGAGATTCTCGTATGGACAATTTGTTTTCCATCGAGGAGTTGCAGGCGGCGTTGGCAGCGTGCAGACGTTCCTCGTCGCCTGGGCCTGACGGGGTGACATACGCAGCTCTTGGAAACCTCGGTCACACAGCCCGGCATGCACTTCTAGACGTGTACAATAATTCATGGTGTGAAGGAGAAGTTCCAGCTGCATGGAAGTCTAGCCGCCTTGTGCCTTTGCTCAAGCCAGGTAAATCACCCCTAGACGTGGCGTCTTATCGTCCCATTGCTCTGGCCAGTTGTCTAGGAAAGGTGATGGAGAGGATGGTGCTGACGCGTCTAGAGTGGTATCTAGAACATTACAAGTTATATCCTGACGCTATGGCAGGCTTTCGACGGGGACGCTCTTCTATAGACAACGTCATAGATCTTGTCTCGTCTGTTCAGCACGAAAAAAGCCTCAGGAGACTGTCAGCGGCGATGTTCCTGGATGTTAAAGGCGCATATGACAACGTAACCCATCAAGCCATCCTGGACGCCTTGGGTGATGTCGGCCTCGGCGGCCTTGTATTTCGGTGGATATCCAGCTTCTTGAAGGACAGGTCATTCTTTGTGCAAACAGAGGACGGTGCGTCATCACAACGCAACACCTACCGAGGCGTACCACAAGGCGGAGTCTTGAGCCCCACTCTATTTAACCTGGTGCTCATCGACCTGGTTCACACCCTTCCGGAATCCGTCCATGTGTCGATCTATGCAGACGATATATGCATTTGGTCATCAGGAGCGACGCGTCCTCAGGTGCGCGCCAGACTTCAAAAAGCGGCCACAGTAACATCAGGTTATCTTCGAGCACGAGGTCTGGAGCTGTCCTGCGAGAAGTGCTCTATAGTCGCTTTCACGCGTAAAGCAATGAAACCGTACGTTATCAGAATTAATGGACAGCCAATTGCCTACGAGAAGACGCACCGCTTTCTAGGAGTGATAATCGATCGAGACCTTTCCTGGAGTACTCATGTCTCCTACCTAAAAAGGAAATTAGTCATGATAACCCACTTGCTCAGATTTCTTGCGGGAAAGTCATGGGGTGCGTCTGTGAGTGCGATGCTCCAACTCTATAACGCACTGTTCCTTGGTCTCCTGCGCTATAGCTTACCTGTACTATGTGGGACCGGCAAGACCAACCTCCGTGCCCTCCAATCTGTACAAGCTCAAGCTCTGCGAATTTGCCTTGGTCTTCCCAGATGTGCGTCCACGGCAGCAACAATAGCCATCGCGCATGACCACCCCATCAACACGTATCTTCAAGTCGACACCTTAAGGATGCATATCAGGCACTTCGCCCGACTTCCATCGCATCATCTCGCCTCCCTTCCTGCCGCTCGACCTCGTTCAGCGTTTAGCAAGATTATTGCCGCCAACCATGGAACTTTACCGTTGAACTTCACGCCTGCAGCACGACCATCTCAACCGCTGTGGTGCCTCCATCCACTCCAGGCTCTTCTTGTTATTCCCGGTATTAAAAGGAAAACGGAGATGTCAACTTTCGCCCTCAAACAAACCGTGCTTTCAATGCTACATGAACAGCACAGAGGACGCATCCACGTTTACACAGACGGTTCTGTATCCTCTAATAGTTCAGCTGGAGCAGTGGTGATTCCCGCAGAGTGTGTTACCCTCAAGTTCAAGACATCTCACATCACATCATCGACGGCTGCAGAACTCGCAGCTATCCGTGCTGCTCTGGAGTTTATTGTTCACAAATCATCACATTCATGGTCCATCTTATGTGACTCAAAGGCAGCTCTTCAGTGTCTGATGTCCCCTTTCAGCCATGGACCAAATGAGCAACTAGTCGCAGACATCCGACTACTCCACCATCACGCAATCAACAAGGGACACAACATCATCTACCAGTGGATACCGGGTCACTGTGGAATTTCAGGAAATGACAGTGCGGATGACGCTGCCCGGTCGGCTCATGATGGTGCCCAGATTACACCCATACCGCTGTCAAGAACAGATGCAGCCACAAGTCTTCGCTCCCTCGCCCGCGAGCTTACACAGAATCTGTGGAACACCAGTGCATTCACTAATGCACGTCTCCACAAATTGGATCCACGTCTGCAACTCCGCCTACCACCAGGGTTGCCACGAGCGGAAGCAACACTTCTGTGCCGCCTGTGGCTCGGCGTGGCATTCACAAACTCCTATTCATTCCGCATTGGAATGGCCGACAGCCCTACTTGTGACACCTGCGGCTGCGAGGAGACGATTGAACACCTCCTTTGTGACTGTCCCCGTTACGCAGTGCGAAGAAAAGTGCTCGTGACCGCTCTCGCAAAACTGGACAATCGCCCCTTTACAGAGGAAAAAGCTCTAGGACACTGGTCCAGACGGGCTTCGGCACTCAAGGCCTTAAGGGCTTTGTTGAAGTTCTTAAGGACATGCCAATTGTGTGACCGCCTCTGAACGTTGTAGCGCGTAGTTTCGCGTTACTGTGTCAATTTTCTTTGTTTTTCCATTTTTTTTCCTCTTCTTCTTTCTCCTTTTATTCCCTTTACCCCTTTCCCCAGCACAGGGTAGCCAGCCGGGACTTACACTGGCTAACCTCCCTGTCTTTCCTCTCCTTTGTCTCTCTCTCTCTCTCTCTCATTCTTGTAGGCCCTCCGCCTAGCGCAAGTGCGTTATTGAAGTAATCTAATCTAACAAACTAAGATGCCCAAAAGATTAGTAAACTATCACTTGCACACAATCTATAGACGTGATAGCATCGGATTGTAATTCGAATATACGAGAAAACATAATTACGTTAAGCGGAAACTTCAACACAAGCCCCTTTTCCAGCTGCCATGTTTTGGGTGAGGATGCTACGAAAAATCCCAACCAACTAGACAGCACCGTTGTAAAACCACGAAGAAAGTCCAAGTGGTTGCCGCCAGGACACGTATAGGAGAGTATACAAAAGGTGGAAGTAGATTGCGTTACATAACTCGACCCAATGCGGGCACTTAATACACACGTTTTAATTTCTTTAAGGAAACTTTCAACTGCGTCGGAAGCATGCTTTTCACTGTGCTGTTTTCGACGGCCGAGTATCGCGCAATTTTATGAGTGTGAGATCAACAGCGTCTAGTTCATGCGATTAGGAGGAAGCTTTGCTCGGGGGCTCCTGTCTAAATACTCGGGAAAGGATAACTCTTCTTTCTCGGCGACCACTGCGCCGAAATTGATGAGGTTTGTGACGTGTTAAATAAGAAGTAAAAACAGAGTTACTCTAGAAAGTGGATTTCTGATTTCGGCCGTCAATTATTTGTTTAATAAACATGGCTGAAAACTGCAAAATTTAGAAGAATGAAACTATGAAGTTTACAACTCTCAGGCTCAGCAATGGACAAAAAATATGTAAAAATTGTGCCTTTACAAAGCGGACAAAATTGATATATTGTGCACGTCTGTCACTCTATTAAATGTATTATTAATTTGTCATTTGAACCTTTGCAGGGCTCTAGTAAGCATTGTAAGAAATCCACGTAAGCTGTAAGTTAATACAAAAAATTTGTCCACTTGAGATGCTCTAATGGATGCAATTTAGAGAACCGCGACATCTGTGTCTGGTGCGGAGCTACAAGCTTGCTAACTTGCTAGCTCTATTTATTTTCGAATTCACCATTTTTCGGAAATTTTTGCAAAAAAGTTCATGCCGGAACTCAGAATTCCGCTTCTACAGTTACTAGAATATAACTTTCAAATGCAACAAATATCATTCAAGTCGGTCCTGTGGTTATCTCAGAAAAGCATTTCTGCATTTTACAGGCATTTAAATATAGGCGGCCTCAGAGTTAGGCCCGAGCTATATCAAGGTTGCTCTTAAAAAACTGGTTCAGGCGACGTTTTGCATAAAAAAAGTTGTCTCCAGTACTCGCTAGGAAGGTGGTTGGACAGCGAAGCTGTAAACGACAACTAGATCGATTACGCATTGCGACGTACGTTGAAATTATTCACGTATAGTGACATTCACATGCGCTTTACGTATTTATTAGCCTAAGAGGTTTCGGCGACCTGCGACTTGGCTTGCTCCGCTGCTTTGTGCACCTACGAAGAGTGGACCATAGAGAAGAGAAATTCGCCGCGCCTGGTACGCCCGCTGCGCTTCAGGAGTACTCACTATATCGTACGTGGCCTTCCCATAGCACTGTCACAACACCAATCGGTTGCCACGCGGGTTCTTCTTTTGTGTACGAAAGTGTAGTTACGTCACTTTCTGCTTCGTATGCTACAGTCAAGCTGCCGTCGCCGCGGCAGCCTGCGCAGCAGTAATCTTTACCGGGGAAACGTACGCGGGGAGCGCTACGTGCGTCGCATTGCAATTATGTGGCTCGGATGCTCGTTTTGAGCTTGTTCTGTACTTAAACGTATGTTGTTCTGTATGATGTATATATGCGTGATTACAAAGAATGTATACACTGTTAGATTCACTTTGCTGAGTGCTTGTATAGCCTCTACCTTACGGGGGTACGAGGCATTGCACTTGAGATTATGAGCCATAGATGATGGTAGTTTTCTGTCGACGTTAGGCCTCAAAGAAATCCCGGGATTCTAGCCATAGGCAGCTTCGCTGTAACATTGACGCGGTCGTCTTTCTAAAACCTCTCTGTAACTACCCCGGTATAACGCATGGTTTACTCTGGCTTGATTCTATTCCTTTCTCGTCCCGGTTGTAACGACCATTGGCAAAGTTCAAAAAGCAGTAGCATTGGAATAGAAGCGTTTCATTTTGCCGGCCCTTGGGTGCTATGTATTTGTGATAAGTTTTACTAGTTAACTTGTAACGTCCGTGAACTCTACCTTTCCTTTGATGCGATTACCTTTCGTGGCAGATTAACAAACGTGCACGCTGATTCGAAAAAAAAAACTGTTTAAAAGTCTAGTCGGCTTTAACATTTGTGCCCATGGCCACGATTTTATAGCGACGCCCTCCACTCGATTCCGTTCGCGGCCGGATGATCGCACTGACAACGCGGGCGGAGCAGCGCTCTAGCGACTGCGAATCGGGAAAGTGAATAGCATCGAAAAAGGCATCGCGACGACGTAATCGCGGCCCAGTACACTATTTGGCTGGTTGTGTTCCACCTGCTCATAACCTCGCTTCTTGCTCCCTCAAGTTTGTCGTCTTAGGATTATAATAAAGGGGATCCTCAAGACAGCGAAACAATATGGCCCTATACCTCCCCCCGCCCCCCATCCCCTCCCTGCAACGCTCAAACCTTTTGGAAGAGTGCTCCCCATCAACCGTGTTACGGAGTTAAAAAATATTTTCGAGCTAAGCCTTTGCCGTCCCATATTTGCTCGAATACACGTCTGTATGCAAACAGAACTCTTGAGCGCGCGTTGACTCGTACACGTATACAAGCTCGGCGGGAACGTGTGGATGCTGCTATACAACTCTTGACTGCCCGGCAGCGCGCGCACGCTCTGAACGTCGGGCCATTGATTGTCAGGGGACATTGGCGACGACGACCCTCCCTACCAAGGAGGTCTTTCTCCCTACGAAACCTGGTGCCACGCGAGGCACGCAGAGGGGGGGGGGGGGGGGGGGGGGTCGAAGAACCTCGGGGAAGAAAGCAAAACCTCTCGAACGCCAATCAGCGCGCTAAACGGGGCGTTTTTCTCGGAGCGCGCATCGTCACGCTTGCCAATCGAGCCTCGTCGCTCCGCGTGTCGTGCATTCTCGAAAGCCGGGGGGAGCTGCAGCCGCAGCTGGCGTGTCGTCCAGTGTTGTCCGCGGGGAAACCACGCACCTTTCTCCGCGAGTCGGCGCTTGTACTCACACCGCTAAAAGGAAGACCGGGGCAGGGCCAAGCTTTGAAAAAAAAAAGAGAACAGATAGGGACGTTGGGAGAGCTTTTTCCCTGCAGCCAGCCGACTATTGTATCTCAATCTCTCATTGCTTCTATCCCTATGGTACTCCTCCCCCCCCTCCTTCCCTAAACCCATGCATGCCCTGGTATTCCTCACCGCACACGCACGCAAAAAGAAGTATTATACTCGGTGTTCGAACGAGTGTACCGTGTATTTGCGCGCATGACACGATCTTGCGCATATCCATGAATCCACGAATCTCCGAATCCATGAAGTGTCAGTGGTCTCGGGGGGAAAAGAAACAAAGAACTGAAGTCAAGCAAGAAGCACCACAGCGTGATGCAAAGTTCTATGTAATATAACCCTCCAGGAAAAAATAAGTCTACTGCACGACATTATTCAAACTAAAGTAATCAATAAAAAAAATAAGAGCGACCTTCTGTGCCTCTCTCAAAAGGAGAGCAATTCGTGCGCGCAGCTTGCAATCTCTTGAAGCGCCACGCGCGCTATTTCTGAGACGAATTCTCTTTCTTTTTATTTGTTCACCAGGCTATACTTGTTGCAGCCCCACGAGAAATCCGTTCAACGCATTTCCCACTTCGCCAACCCGACATCTATCCCCTTCGGCCCAGCACTTCATTTATGCGGCCCGTCCGTGAGGGTGCGCATTGCTGCTAAATGTTGCTGCATTGCAGTGAAGCCACATCACATGTGCAAATTTAGCATGGAAAACTTCTGCGCGTTCTTCTTTCTTTTTAACCCGCGGAAGTGCGCGCGAATATTGCCACACGTAAGTGCTTTACTTATGCCAGTGTTCATTTTCCCCGAATTCTCAGTGTTACGAAGTGGTTGGCTCGGCGGTAGACGCACTTGTACTACACTATTCGACATTTCTTCAACGTTGTCGCGAATACTAAAGCAAAGCAGGTGCGTCGGGTATCAGATTACGCGCGCGTCACTAAAAGTGCTGTGCTACATTCTGGAATGTACGCAATTACCAGCGATTAATCTTGGATGTATACGATGAGTCGTAGATAAATAGGGGACGCACTCGAGCCGTAAGTTCAGGATTCGACGACTGTGCTCGCCGCTATCGTTGCGATAGTAGTGCTACTCGTTTTTCTTGGCACACGTTCGTCCCAATAAAGAGCGCGGCTCTTAACTAGCAGTATTATCAGCGTTCGTTTTTTTCAACGTACGGAAAGACATACAGTAAGTCACCTAATCTACGCGTGCAGGTTGTTCGCATCAGAAGCAACCCCAACGTCCACACCGTATATTCATCGTTGACCGTCATGCCTTGAGCTATACACGACGTGCACAATTGGCCCATAGATTAACGCTGCGTGTGCGTCTAGCGCACCGTAACGACATTTAATCTTCATTCGCTGGACTGGTATTAATGATATGCTTTGTTTGTATGTTGCCTGTCGACTAGCGTGTTCTGTGCAGTATATGTTGTGTATCTGTGACGTGCACTGTGCATATGAATTCATTTTCGAAGATACCTACCTGGAGCAACATGTCAGGTCTACCGTCAGGCCTCCAGTATTTATTGAAAACCTATCTCTCACACTGTCACTACAACGTGACAATATGCATCACACACATATATACGCGCGCGTGAGGTATACGGACGCCTACACAGAGCCGAGCAGGAAGGCCCACGTTGGTTACGGTATACACACAGCCCAGTGCGACGGCAGCAGAAGCACTGATGGCGTGCGTGCGCGCTTCAGATGATGGCTGAGTGGGCAGCATACCCGGCGAGGCCAAAGGTAAAGGGCGGCCGATTCAGTCTCCCCCCCTCCCCCTTCTCCTCGCGGTTTTCGGTTCTTTTGGCGGTTACCCGCGTTTAAAGCTGCCCCCGCAAAGCATTGTGCGGCCTACAATGGCAGGCGGCGCGCGGTTCCGAATCGCGCCGCCACGGCCCCAGCCTGATCGCGGCCGAGCGCGTTCAATCGTGCGGCTTTCTCTCTACCGCCGCTCTATTTTGTTGCTTTATTGGTTGTTTCATTTCTTTTTTTTTCTTTTTCTGCTGCTTTAGTTTTGTTAGCACACTCGGTTCTCGTGTCGCCGTGCCGCTCGGACCCAGGAGACCCTTTCGCGCCGCTGCTGCGAGTTGGACTCGGAAAGAGACACACGCCCCAGTTGCGTTTGATTGAATTGTCCGCGGAAGAGCCGGCGTGGCTACGCTCGTTGTACGCGGAGGCCGATTTTGTTTGGCTTTTTTGTCTTTGGCCGCCTCGGCGCCCTATTTCCAGAGCGTGCTTCGCGTAGTGCATGCATGCACTATTTCTGCGGAGTGATGGTCACTCATCGGCGTTCCAGTCATGCCTTCCGTTACTGTTCGGCACCGATGCGTGCATTGCGCAGCGAGACAGTGCTACAGCGCGGCTGTGGCATTGAACTGTTCACGCGTAAGTTCCTAAATTGCGGCTTCCATAGTGGTCTTTGAGGGTCGATGTTGACAGTCAAATAATTTTGCGCACTGCCTTATCAGGCAACATTTTCCTCGTTGTCTCATTGTATTTTTTTCCCTTTCTTCTTATTAAGGTGCTTGTTTCGATCGTTCCGTATATGAACAATTCGCAAAATGGCTGTCATACGGTAAAGCGAATAAAGGTAAAGAAGAAAGAAAGAAAGAAAGAAAATGAAGACGAACAGGAAATGAAGCACATCAGGTAACAGAAGTAAATAATTGTAGTGTTCAAGCTAAACATATTACGCGCAGTGCTGCACAAATTGCGCACACGACAGTATAGGAGGATTAAGAACATGGCACGCAGACACTGGTGGTTCCGCACAAAAAGTTATAGCATGAGTTTTATTCGTAAGTGAACGGCATCCTTCTGGCTTCTGTGAGTGAGAAGGCAAGTTGTATGAACAAAGGCCCCTGTTAAATCGTCGTCTGCTTTCTTTCAATTACTGTGCAGTTTGTCAGCACAGATCATACGACGGTACCATGGGCCTTTAACATAATTTGGAGACTGAGCAGCCTACCGGTCTCAATGATGTATGGTCGCTTGATGATAATGACACGACGAAAGCAGCACGGTATATATAGCAAATTAGGAATGATGCCACATTCATTCTAATACGGAAGATGGTGTGTTGCGTTGCAATGTACGCAAAATTTTGAAAATGACGCAAGATCAGAAAATTTTAGTAATTTTACTTTCATAGCTGCGTTGTCTAAATTTGGGAGATGCAGTACATCAGTTGCGCGCACGCTTTGTATGCCGCTGGATTTCAGGTTTCTCGTGTGGGCTGCAATATCAGTTCCTTTTTTTTTTTTTTTTCTTGCGGCGGGGCAGCAGTTCGAAGCTGGCATTCAGGTGTCCGCCTGTCCACCCGTCCGTCCATCTAGTCACTGTCAGGGCCACCTCCTAATCTTGATCTTCACCACTCCTTGGTGACAAATTAATCTCGTGCTATCCAACTGCGACGTCTCTCATAGCATGCTCTGCACGAATTTTGGACATTGCCCCTTCGCCAATCTGTTCAACTTTACCACTATACACCAACGTTACTAAACGGTATGCATTATCAAAATTATAATTGAGAAGACTAACCAGATTCCAACAACTTTCCGTTAGCAGCGTTGAAAGGGCGCTTCCTTCTAAAACATATGAATTTACAGCACTTAATCCGCACTAAGTGCCCTAAAGGCGTGTGTTATTATAGAGAAGGAAGCACTCCCTCGACGTCGCTATCCGAAAGCCAGCCGATCGTTCGAAATGCTGCCCGTTGAGTTACGCAGGCGTATTGCGGCGAACTTCGACAGACTGCCGAAAGGGCAATGTCCGAAATTCATCGGCATGGCCGCGTGCCGCTTTGGGACGTTAAAGCCCATGATTTTGTTCGTGATTATCACCCTCATCACAAAGCGAATAAAAACGAAACTTCGCCTATACCCCTTGGGATGGAATTCATACACCACCATGCCAATATGCACTCGGGAGCCGGGTGCATTACCCTCTGAGATGAGGCGGGGTCGCGCATGCAATGAATATAATCGCGGTTGTCAGCTCGTGCGGTGTTTGT